>NC_082706.1:64261564-64451101 GCF_030144855.1 Hypanus sabinus | reverse complement strand
GAGGGACACACTCGGCTTCAGGACTCATTCTGAGGGACACTCGGCTTCAGGAGTCATTCTGAGGGACACTCGGCTTCAGGAGTCATTCTGAGGGACACACTCGGCCTCAGGAGTCATTCTGAGGGACACTCGGCTTCAGGAGTCTATTCTGAGGGACACACTCGGCTTCAGGAGTCCATTCTGAGGGACACTCGGCCTCAGGAGTCATTCTGGGACACACTCGGCCTCAGGAGTCATTCTGAGGGACACTCGGCTTGAGGAGTCATTCTGAGGGACACTCTCGGCTTCAGGAGTCATTCTGAGGGACACTCGGCTTCAGGAGTCATTCTGAGGGACACTCTCGGCTTCAGAGTCATTCTGAGGGACACTCGCTTCAGGAGTCATTCTGAGGGACACACTCGGCTTCAGGAGTCATTCTGAGGGACACACTCGGCTTCAAGAGTCATTCTGAGGGACACTCGGCTTCAGGAGTCATTCTGAGGGACACACTCGGCTTCAGGACTCATTCTGAGGGACACTCGGCTTCAGGAGTCATTCTGAGGGACACACTCGGCTTCAGGAGTCATTCTGAGGGACACTCGGCTTGAGGAGTCATTCTGAGGGACACTCTCGGCTTCAGGAGTCATTCTGAGGGACACTCGGCTTCAGGAGTCATTCTGAGGGACACTCTCGGCTTCAGAGTCATTCTGAGGGACACACTCGGCTTCAGGAGTCATTCTGAGGGACACACTCGGCCTCAGGAGTCATTCTGAGGGACACACGGCTTCAGGAGTCATTCTGAGGGACACACTCGGCTCAGGAGTCATTCTGAGGGACACACTCGGCTTCAGGAGTCATTCTGAGGGACACACTCGGCTTCAGGAGTCATTCTGAGGGACACACTCGGCTTCAGGAGTCATTCTGAGGGGACACACTCGGCTTCAGGAGTCATTCTGAGGGACACTCGGCTTCAGGAGTCATTCTGAGGGACACGGCTTCAGGAGTCATTCTGAGGGACACACTCGGCTTCAGGAGTCATTCTGAGGGACACTCGGCTTCAGGAGTCATTCTGAGGGACACACTCGGCTTCAGGACTCATTCTGAGGGGACACTCGGCTTCAGGAGTCATTCTGAGGACACTCGGGCTTCAGGAGTCATTCTGAGGGACACACTCGGCCTCAGGAGTCATTCTGAGGGACACTCGGCTTCAGGAGTCATTCTGAGGGACACACTCGGCTTCAGGAGTCATTCTGAGGGACACTCGGCCTCAGGAGTCATTCTGAGGGACACACTCGGCCTCAGGAGTCATTCTGAGGACACCTCGGCTTGAGGAGTCATTCTGAGGGACACTGTCGGCTTCAGGAGTCATTCTGAGGGACACTCGGCTTCAGGAGTCATTCTGAGGGACACACTCGGCTTCAGGAGTCATTCTGAGGGACACTCGGCTTCAGGAGTCATTCTGAGGGACACACTCGGCTTCAGGAGTCTTCTGAGGGACACACTCGGCTTCAAGAGTCATTCTGAGGGACACTCGGCTTCAGGAGTCATTCTGAGGGACACACTCGGCTTCAGGACTCATTCTGAGGGACACTCGGCTTCAGGAGTCATTCTGAGGGACACACTCGGCTTCAGGAGTCATTCTGAGGGACACTCGGCTTGAGGAGTCATTCTGAGGGACACTCTCGGCTTCAGGAGTCATTCTGAGGGACACTCGGCTTCAGGAGTCATTCTGAGGGACACTCTCGGCTTCAGGAGTCATTCTGAGGGACACTCGGCTTCAGGAGTCATTCTGAGGGACACACTCGGCTTCAGGAGTCATTCTGAGGGACACACTCGGCTTCAAGAGTCATTCTGAGGGACACTCGGCTTCAGGAGTCATTCTGAGGGACACACTCGGCTTCAGGACTCATTCTGAGGGACACTCGGCTTCAGGAGTCATTCTGAGGGACACACTCGGCTTCAGGAGTCATTCTGAGGGACACACTCGGCCTCAGGAGTCATTCTGAGCGACACACGGCTTCAGGAGTCATTCTGAGGGACACACTCGGCTTCAGGAGTCATCTGAGGGACATACTCGGCTTCAGGAGTCATTCTGAGGGACACACTCGGCTTCAGGAGTCATTCTGAGGGACACACCCGGCCTTCAGGAGTCATTCTGAGGGGCACTCGGCTTCAGAGTCATTCTGAGGGACACATTCGGCTTCAGGAGTCATTCTGAGGGACACTCGGCTTCAGGAGTCATTCTGAGGGACACACTCGGCTTCAGGAGTCATTCTGAGGGACACACTCTGCTTCAAGAGTCATTCTGAGGGACACTCGGCTTCAGGAGTCATTTCTGAGGGACACACTCGGCTTCAGGAGTCATTCTGAGGGACACTCGGCTTCAGGAGTCATTCTGAGGGACACACTCGGCTTCAGGAGTCATTCTGAGGGACACACTCGGCTTCAGGAGTCATTCTGAGGGACACTCGGCTTCAGGAGTCATTCTGAGGGACACACTCGGCTTCAGGAGTCATTCTGAGGGACACTCGGCTTCAGGAGTCATTCTGAGGGACACTCGGCTTCAGGAGTCATTCTGAGGGACACACTCGGCTTCAGGGACTCATTCTGAGGGACACTCGGCCTTCAGGAGTCATTCTGAGGGACACTCGGCTTCAGGAGTCATTCTGAGGGACACACTCGGCCTCAGGAGTCATTCTGAGGGACACTCGGCTTCAGGAGTCATTCTGAGGGACACCTCGGCTTCAGGAGTCATTCTGAGGGACACCCCGGCTTTCAGAGTCATTCTGAGGGACACTCGGCTTCAGGAGTCATTCTGAGGACACTCGGCTTCAGGAGTCATTCTGAGGGACACTCGGCTTCAGGAGTCATTCTGAGGGACACTCGGCTTCAGGAGTCATTCTGAGGGACACACCCGGCTTCAGGAGTCATTCTGAGGGACACTCGGCTTCAGGAGTCATTCTGAGGGACACACTCGGCTTCAGGAGTCATTCTGAGGGACACACTCGGCTTCAGGAGTCATTCTGAGGGACACTCGGCTTCAGGAGTCATTCTGAGGGACACACTCGGCTTCAGGAGTCATTCTGAGGGACACTCGGCCTCAGGAGTCATTCTGAGGGACACACTCGGCTTCAGGACTCATTCTGACGGACACTCGGCTTCAGGAGTCATTCTGAGGGACACTCGGCTTCAGGAGTCATTCTGAGGGACACACTCGGCCTCAGGAGTCATTCTGAGGACACTCGGCTTCAGGAGTCATTCTGAGGGACACACTCGGCTTCAGGAGTCATTCTGAGGGACACTCGGCCTCAGGAGTCATTCTGAGGGACACACTCGGCCTCAGGAGTCATTCTGAGGGACACTCGGCTTCAGGAGTCATTCTGAGGGACACTCTCGGCTTCAGGAGTCATTCTGAGGGACACTCGGCTTCAGGGAGTCATTCTGAGGGACACACTCGGCTTCAGGAGGACACACTCGGCCTCAGGAGTCATTCTGAGGGACACACGGCTTCAGGAGTCATTCTGAGGGACACACTCGGCCTCAGGAGTCATTCTGAGGGACACACTCGGCTTCAGGAGTCATTCTGAGGGAAACACTCGGCTTCAGGAGTCATTCTGAGGGACACACTCGGCTTCAGGAGTCATTCTGAGGGACACACTCGGCTTCAGGAGTCATTCTGAGGGACACTCGGCTTCAGGAGTCATTCTGAGGGACACTCGGCTTCAGGAGTCATTCTGAGGGACACACTCGGCTTCAGGAGTCATTCTGAGGGACACTCGGCTTCAGGAGTCATTCTGAGGGACACACTCGGCTTCAGGAGTCATTCTGAGGGACACACTCGGCTTCAGGAGTCATTCTGAGGGACACTCGGCTTCAGGAGTCATTCTGAGGGACACACTCGGCTTCAGGAGTCATTCTGAGGGACACTCGGCCTCAGGAGTCATTCTGAGGGACACACTCGGCTTCAGGACTCATTCTGAAGGACACTCGGCTTCAGGAGTCATTCTGAGGGACACTCGGCTTCAGGAGTCATTCTGAGGGACACACTCGGCCTCAGGAGTCATTCTGAGGGACACTCGGCTTCAGGAGTCATTCTGAGGGACACACTCGGCTTCAGGAGTCATTCTGAGGGACACTCGGCCTCAGGAGTCATTCTGAGGGACACACTCGGCCTCAGGAGTCATTCTGAGGGACACTCGGCTTCAGGAGTCATTCTGAGGGACACTCTCGGCTTCAGGAGTCATTCTGAGGGACACTCGGCTTCAGGAGTCATTCTGAGGGACACACTCGGCTTCAGGAGTCATTCTGAGGGACACACTCGGCCTCAGGAGTCATTCTGAGGGACACACGGCTTCAGGAGTCATTCTGAGGGACACACTCGGCCTCAGGAGTCATTCTGAGGGACACACTCGGCTTCAGGAGTCATTCTGAGGGACACACTCGGCTTCAGGAGTCATTCTGAGGGACACACTCGGCTTCAGGAGTCATTCTGAGGGACACACTCGGCTTCAGGAGTCATTCTGAGGGACACTCGGCTTCAGGAGTCATTCTGAGGGACACTCGGCTTCAGGAGTCATTCTGAGGGACACACTCGGCTTCAGGAGTCATTCTGAGGGACACTCGGCTTCAGGAGTCATTCTGAGGGACACTCGGCTTCAGGAGTCATTCTGAGGGACACACTCGGCTTCAGGACTCATTCTGAGGGACACTCGGCTTCAGGAGTCATTCTGAGGGACACTCGGCTTCAGGAGTCATTCTGAGGGACACACTCGGCCTCAGGAGTCATTCTGAGGGACACTCGGCTTCAGGAGTCATTCTGAGGGACACACTCGGCTTCAGGAGTCATTCTGAGGGACACTCGGCCTCAGGAGTCATTCTGAGGGACACACTCGGACTCAGGAGTCATTCTGAGGGACACTCGGCTTCAGGAGTCATTCTGAGGGACACTCTCGGCTTCAGGAGTCATTCTGAGGGACACTCGGCTTCAGGAGTCATTCTGAGGGACACACTCGGCTTCAGGAGTCATTCTGAGGGACACTCGGCCTCAGGAGTCATTCTGAGGGACACTCTCGGCTTCAGGAGTCATTCTGAGGGACACTCGGCTTCAGGAGTCATTCTGAGGGACACACTCGGCTTCAGGAGTCATTCTGAGGGACACACTCGGCCTCAGGAGTCATTCTGAGGGACACACGGCTTCAGGAGTCATTCTGAGGGACACACTCGGCCTCAGGAGTCATTCTGAGGGACACACTCGGCTTCAGGAGTCATTCTGAGGGACACACTCGGCTTCAGGAGTCATTCTGAGGGACACACTCGGCTTCAGGAGTCATTCTGAGGGACACACTCGGCTTCAGGAGTCATTCTGAGGGACACTCGGCTTCAGGAGTCATTCTGAGGGACACTCGGCTTCAGGAGTCATTCTGAGGGACACACTCGGCTTCAGGAGTCATTCTGAGGGACACTCGGCTTCAGGAGTCATTCTGAGGGACACTCGGCTTCAGGAGTCATTCTGAGTGACACACTCGGCTTCAGGACTCATTCTGAGGGACACTCGGCTTCAGGAGTCATTCTGAGGGACACTCGGCTTCAGGAGTCATTCTGAGGGACACACTCGGCCTCAGGAGTCATTCTGAGGGACACTCGGCTTCAGGAGTCATTCTGAGGGACACACTCGGCTTCAGGAGTCATTCTGAGGGACACTCGGCCTCAGGAGTCATTCTGAGGGACACTCGGCTTCAGGAGTCATTCTGAGGGACACACTCGGCTTCAGGACTCATTCTGAGGGACACTCGGCTTCAGGAGTCATTCTGAGGGACACTCGGCTTCAGGAGTCATTCTGAGGGACACACTCGGCCTCAGGAGTCATTCTGAGGGACACTCGGCTTCAGGAGTCATTCTGAGGGACACTCGGCTTCAGGAGTCATTCTGAGGGACACACCCGGCTTCAGGAGTCATTCTGAGGGACACTCGGCTTCAGGAGTCATTCTGAGGGACACACTCGGCTTCAGGAGTCATTCTGAGGGACACACTCGGCTTCAGGAGTCATTCTGAGGGACACTCGGCTTCAGGAGTCATTCTGAGGGACACACTCGGCTTCAGGAGTCATTCTGAGGGACACTCGGCCTCAGGAGTCATTCTGAGGGACACACTCGGCTTCAGGACTCATTCTGAGGGACACTCGGCTTCAGGAGTCATTCTGAGGGACACTCGGCTTCAGGAGTCATTCTGAGGGACACACTCGGCCTCACGAGTCATTCTGAGGGACACTCGGCTTCAGGAGTCATTCTGAGGGACACACTCGGCTTCAGGAGTCATTCTGAGGGACACTCGGCCTCAGGAGTCATTCTGAGGGACACACTCGGCCTCAGGAGTCATTCTGAGGGACACTCGGCTTCAGGAGTCATTCTGAGGGACACTCTCGGCTTCAGGAGTCATTCTGAGGGACACTCGGCTTCAGGAGTCATTCTGAGGGACACACTCGGCTTCAGGAGTCATTCTGAGGGACACACTCGGCCTCAGGAGTCATTCTGAGGGACACACGGCTTCAGGAGTCATTCTGAGGGACACACTCGGCCTCAGGAGTCATTCTGAGGGACACACTCGGCTTCAGGAGTCATTCTGAGGGACACACTCGGCTTCAGGAGTCATTCTGAGGGACACACTCGGCTTCAGGAGTCATTCTGAGGGACACACTCGGCTTCAGGAGTCATTCTGAGGGACACTCGGCTTCAGGAGTCATTCTGAGGGACACTCGGCTTCAGGAGTCATTCTGAGGGACACACTCGGCTTCAGGAGTCACTCTGAGGGACACTCGGCTTCAGGAGTCATTCTGAGGGACACACTCGGCTTCAGGACTCATTCTGAGGGACACTCGGCTTCAGGAGTCATTCTGAGGGACACTCGGCTTCAGGAGTCATTCTGAGGGACACACTCGGCCTCAGGAGTCATTCTGAGGGACACTCGGCTTCAGGAGTCATTCTGAGGGACACACTCGGCTTCAGGAGTCATTCTGAGGGACACTCGGCCTCAGGAGTCATTCTGAGGGACACACTCGGCCTCAGGAGTCATTCTGAGGGACACTCGGCTTGAGGAGTCATTCTGAGGGACACTCTCGGCTTCAGGAGTCATTCTGAGGGACACTCGGCTTCAGGAGTCATTCTGAGGGACACTCTCGGCTTCAGGAGTCATTCTGAGGGACACTCGGCTTCAGGAGTCATTCTGAGGGACACACTCGGCTTCAGGAGTCATTCTGAGGGACACACTCGGCTTCAAGAGTCATTCTGAGGGACACTCGGCTTCAGGAGTCATTCTGAGGGACACACTCGGCTTCAGGACTCATTCTGAGGGACACTCGGCTTCAGGAGTCATTCTGAGGGACACACTCGGCTTCAGGAGTCATTCTGAGGGACACACTCGGCCTCAGGAGTCATTCTGAGGGACACACGGCTTCAGGAGTCATTCTGAGGGACACACTCGGCTTCAGGAGTCATTCTGAGGGACATACTCAGCTTCAGGAGTCATTCTGAGGGACACACTCGGCTTCAGGAGTCATTCTGAGGGACACACCCGGCTTCAGGAGTCATTCTGAGGGGCACTCGGCTTCAGGAGTCATTCTGAGGGACACATTCGGCTTCAGGAGTCATTCTGAGGGACACTCGGCTTCAGGAGTCATTCTGAGGGACACACTCGGCTTCAGGAGTCATTCTGAGGGACACACTCTGCTTCAAGAGTCATTCTGAGGGACACTCGGCTTCAGGAGTCATTCTGAGGGACACACTCGGCTTCAGGAGTCATTCTGAGGGACACTCGGCTTCAGGAGTCATTCTGAGGGACACACGGCTTCAGGAGTCATTCTGAGGGACACACTCGGCTTCAGGAGTCATTCTGAGGGACACTCGGCTTCAGGAGTCATTCTGAGGGACACACTCGGCTTCAGGAGTCATTCTGAGGGACACTCGGCTTCAGGAGTCATTCTGAGGGACACTCGGCTTCAGGAGTCATTCTGAGGGACACACTCGGCTTCAGGACTCATTCTGAGGGACACTCGGCTTCAGGAGTCATTCTGAGGGACACTCGGCTTCAGGAGTCATACTGAGGGACACACTCGGCCTCAGGAGTCATTCTGAGGGACACTCGGCTTCAGGAGTCATTCTGAGGGACACTCGGCTTCAGGAGTCATTCTGAGGGACACACCCGGCTTCAGGAGTCATTCTGAGGGACACTCGGCTTCAGGAGTCATTCTGAGGGACACTCGGCTTCAGGAGTCATTCTGAGGGACACTCGGCTTCAGGAGTCATTCTGAGGGACACACCCGGCTTCAGGAGTCATTCTGAGGGACACTCGGCTTCAGGAGTCATTCTGAGGGACACACTCGGCTTCAGGAGTCATTCTGAGGGACACACTCGGCTTCAGGAGTCATTCTGAGGGACACTCGGCTTCAGGAGTCATTCTGAGGGACACACTCGGCTTCAGGAGTCATTCTGAGGGAAACTCGGCCTCAGGAGTCATTCTGAGGGACACACTCGGCTTCAGGAGTCATTCTGAGGGACACTCGGCTTCAGGAGTCATTCTGAGGGACACTCGGCTTCAGGAGTCATTCTGAGGGACACTCGGCTTCAGGACTCATTCTGAGGGACACTCGGCTTCAGGAGTCATTCTGAGGGACACACTCGGCCTCAGGAGTCATTCTGAGGGACACTCGGCTTCAGGAGTCATTCTGAGGGACACACTCGGCTTCAGGAGTCATTCTGAGGGACACTCGGCCTCAGGAGTCATTCTGAGGGACACACTCGGCCTCAGGAGTCATTCTGAGGGACACTCGGCTTCAGGAGTCATTCTGAGGGACACTCTCGGCTTCAGGAGTCATTCTGAGGGACACTCGGCTTCAGGAGTCATTCTGAGGGACACACTCGGCTTCAGGAGTCATTCTGAGGGACACACTCGGCCTCAGGAGTCATTCTGAGGGACACACGGCTTCAGGAGTCATTCTGAGGGACACACTAGGCCTCAGGAGTCATTCTGAGGGACACACTCGGCTTCAGGAGTCATTCTGAGGGAAACACTCGGCTTCAGGAGTCATTCTGAGGGACACACTCGGCTTCAGGAGTCATTCTGAGGGACACACTCGGCTTCAGGAGTCATTCTGAGGGACACTCGGCTTCAGGAGTCATTCTGAGGGACACTCGGCTTCAGGAGTCATTCTGAGGGACACACTCGGCTTCAGGAGTCATTCTGAGGGACACTCGGCTTCAGGAGTCATTCTGAGGGACACTCGGCTTCAGGAGTCATTCTGAGGGACACACTCGGCTTCAGGACTCATTCTGAGGGACACTCGGCTTCAGGAGTCATTCTGAGGGACACTCGGCTTCAGGAGTCATTCTGAGGGACACACTCGGCCTCAGGAGTCATTCTGAGGGACACTCGGCTTCAGGAGTCATTCTGAGGGACACACTCGGCTTCAGGAGTCATTCTGAGGGACACTCGGCCTCAGGAGTCATTCTGAGGGACACACTCGGACTCAGGAGTCATTCTGAGGGACACTCGGCTTCAGGAGTCATTCTGAGGGACACTCTCGGCTTCAGGAGTCATTCTGAGGGACACTCGGCTTCAGGAGTCATTCTGAGGGACACACTCGGCTTCAGGAGTCATTCTGAGGGACACACTCGGCTTCAGGAGTCATTCTGAGGGACACTCGGCCTCAGGAGTCATTCTGAGGGACACACTAGGCCTCAGGAGTCATTCTGAGGGACACACTCGGCTTCAGGAGTCATTCTGAGGGAAACACTCGGCTTCAGGAGTCATTCTGAGGGACACACTCGGCTTCAGGAGTCATTCTGAGGGACACACTCGGCTTCAGGAGTCATTCTGAGGGACACTCGGCTTCAGGAGTCATTCTGAGGGACACTCGGCTTCAGGAGTCATTCTGAGGGACACACTCGGCTTCAGGAGTCATTCTGAGGGACACTCGGCTTCAGGAGTCATTCTGAGGGACACTCGGCTTCAGGAGTCATTCTGAGGGACACACGGCTTCAGGACTCATTCTGAGGGACACTCGGCTTCAGGAGTCATTCTGAGGGACACTCGGCTTCAGGAGTCATTCTGAGGGACACACTCGGCCTCAGGAGTCATTCTGAGGGACACTCGGCTTCAGGAGTCATTCTGAGGGACACACTCGGCTTCAGGAGTCATTCTGAGGGACACTCGGCCTCAGGAGTCATTCTGAGGGACACACTCGGACTCAGGAGTCATTCTGAGGGACACTCGGCTTCAGGAGTCATTCTGAGGGACACTCTCGGCTTCAGGAGTCATTCTGAGGGACACTCGGCTTCAGGAGTCATTCTGAGGGACACACTCGGCTTCAGGAGTCATTCTGAGGGACACACTCGGCTTCAGGAGTCATTCTGAGGGACACTCGGCCTCAGGAGTCATTCTGAGGGACACTCTCGGCTTCAGGAGTCATTCTGAGGGACACTCGGCCTCAGGAGTCATTCTGAGGGACACACTAGGCCTCAGGAGTCATTCTGAGGGACACACTCGGCTTCAGGAGTCATTCTGAGGGAAACACTCGGCTTCAGGAGTCATTCTGAGGGACACACTCGGCTTCAGGAGTCATTCTGAGGGACACACTCGGCTTCAGGAGTCATTCTGAGGGACACTCGGCTTCAGGAGTCATTCTGAGGGACACTCGGCTTCAGGAGTCATTCTGAGGGACACACTCGGCTTCAGGAGTCATTCTGAGGGACACTCGGCTTCAGGAGTCATTCTGAGGGACACTCGGCTTCAGAAGTCATTCTGAGGGACACACTCGGCTTCAGGACTCATTCTGAGGGACACTCGGCTTCAGGAGTCATTCTGAGGGACACTCGGCTTCAGGAGTCATTCTGAGGGACACACTCGGCCTCAGGAGTCATTCTGAGGGACACTCGGCTTCAGGAGTCATTCTGAGGGACACACTCGGCTTCAGGAGTCATTCTGAGGGACACTCGGCCTCAGGAGTCATTCTGAGGGACACACTCGGACTCAGGAGTCATTCTGAGGGACACTCGGCTTCAGGAGTCATTCTGAGGGACACTCTCGGCTTCAGGAGTCATTCTGAGGGACACTCGGCTTCAGGAGTCATTCTGAGGGACACACTCGGCTTCAGGAGTCATTCTGAGGGACACACTCGGCTTCAGGAGTCATTCTGAGGGACACTCGGCCTCAGGAGTCATTCTGAGGGACACTCTCGGCTTCAGGAGTCATTCTGAGGGACACTCGGCTTCAGGAGTCATTCTGAGGGACACACTCGGCTTCAGGAGTCATTCTGAGGGACACACTCGGCCTCAGGAGTCATTCTGAGGGACACACGGCTTCAGGAGTCATTCTGAGGGACACACTCGGCCTCAGGAGTCATTCTGAGGGACACACTCGGCTTCAGGAGTCATTCTGAGGGACACACTCGGCTTCAGGAGTCATTCTGAGGGACACACTCGGCTTCAGGAGTCATTCTGAGGGACACACTCGGCTTCAGGAGTCATTCTGAGGGACACTCGGCTTCAGGAGTCATTCTGAGGGACACTCGGCTTCAGGAGTCATTCTGAGGGACACACTCGGCTTCAGGAGTCATTCTGAGGGACACTCGGCTTCAGGAGTCATTCTGAGGGACACTCGGCTTCAGGAGTCATTCTGAGGGACACACTCGGCTTCAGGACTCATTCTGAGGGACACTCGGCTTCAAGAGTCATTCTGAGGGACACTCGGCTTCAGGAGTCATTCTGAGGGACACACTCGGCCTCAGGAGTCATTCTGAGGGACACTCGGCTTCAGGAGTCATTCTGAGGGACACACTCGGCTTCAGGAGTCATTCTGAGGGACACTCGGCCTCAGGAGTCATTCTGAGGGACACACTCGGCCTCAGGAGTCATTCTGAGGGACACTCGGCTTCAGGAGTCATTCTGAGGGACACTCTCGGCTTCAGGAGTCATTCTTAGGGACACTCGGCTTCAGGAGTCATTCTGAGGGACACACTCGGCTTCAGGAGTCATTCTGAGGGACACACTCGGCCTCAGGAGTCATTCTGAGGGACACACGGCTTCAGGAGTCATTCTGAGGGACACACTCGGCTTCAGGAGTCATTCTGAGGGACACACTCGGCTTCAGGAGTCATTCTGAGGGACACACTCGGCTTCAGGAGTCATTCTGAGGGACACTCGGCTTCAGGAGTCATTCTGAGGGACACATTCGGCTTCAGGAGTCATTCTGAGGGACACTCGGCTTCAGGAGTCATTCTGAGGGACACACTCCGCTTCAGGAGTCATTCTGAGGGACACACTCGGCCTCAGGTGTCATTCTGAGGGACACACGGCTTCAGGAGTCATTCTGAGGGACACACTCGGCCTCAGGAGTCATTCTGAGGGACACACTCGGCTTCAGGAGTCATTCAGAGGGACACACTCGGCTTCAGGAGTCATTCTGAGGGACACACTCGGCTTCAGGAGTTATTCTGAGGGACACATTCGGCTTCAGGAGTCATTCTGAGGGACACTCGGCTTCAGGAGTCATTCTGAGGGACACTCGGCTTCAGGAGTCATTCTGAGACACACTCGGCTTCAGGAGTCATTCTGAGGGACACACTCGGTTTCAGGAGTCATTCTGAGGGACACACTCGGCTCCAGGAGTCATTCTGAGGGACACACTCGGCTTCAGGAGTCATTCTGAGGGACACACTCGGCTTCAGGAGTCATACTGAGGGACACACTCGGCTTCAGGAGTCATTCTGAGGGATACACTCGGCTTCAGGAGTCATTCTGAGGGACACTCGGCTTCAGGAGTCATTCTGAGGGACACACCCGGCTTCAGGAGTCATTCTGAGGGACACACCCGGCCTCAGGAGTCATTCTGAGGGACACTCTAGGCTTCAGGAGTCATTCTGAGGGACACTCGGCTTCAGGAGTCATTCTGAGGGACACTCGGCTTCAGGAGTCATTCTGAGGGACACACTCGGCTTCAGGAGTCATTCTGAGGGACACTCGGCCTCAGGAGTCATTCTGAGGGACACACTCGGCCTCAGGAGTCATTCTGAGGGACACACTCGGCTTCAGGAGTCATTCTGAGGGACACTCGGCTTCAGGAGTCATTCCGAGGGACACACGGCTTCAGGAGTCATTCTGAGAGACACACTCGGCCTCTGGAGTCATTCTGAGGGACACTCGGCTTCAGGAGTCATTCTGAGGGACACACTCGGCCTCAGGAGTCATTCTGAGAGACACACTCGGCCTCAGGAGTCATTCTGAGGGACACACTCGGCTTCAGGAGTCATTCTGAGGGACACACTCGGCTTCAGGAGTCATTCTGAGGGACACACTCGGCCTCAGGAGTCATTCTGAGGGACACACTCAGCTTCAGGAGTCATTCTGAGGGACACACTCGGCTTCAGGAGTCATTCTGAGACACACTCGGCTTCAGGAGTCATTCTGAGGGACACATTCGGCTTCAGGAGTCATTCTGAGGGACACTCGGCTTCAGGAGTCATTCTGAGGGACACACTCCGCTTCAGGAGTCATTCTGAGGGACACACTCGGCCTCAGGAGTCATTCTGAGGGACACACGGCTTCAGGAGTCATTCTGAGGGACACACTCGGCCTCAGGAGTCATTCTGAGGGACACACTCGGCTTCAGGAGTCATTCTGAGGGACACACTCGGCTTCAGGAGTCATTCTGAGGGACACACTCGGCTTCAGGAGTTATTCTGAGGGACACATTCGGCTTCAGGAGTCATTCTGAGGGACACTCGGCTTCAGGAGTCATTCTGAGGGACACACTCGGCTCCAGGAGTCATTCTGAGGGACACTCGGCTTCAGGAGTCATTCTGAGACACACTCGGCTTCAGGAGTCATTCTGAGGGACACACTCGGCTTCAGGGGTCATTCTGAGGGACACACTCGGCTTCAGGAGTCATTCTGAGGGACACACTCGGCTTCAGGAGTCATTCTGAGGGACACACTCGGCTTCAGGAGTCATTCTGAGGGACACACTCGGCTTCAGGAGTCATTCTGAGGGACACACTCGGCTTCAGGAGTCATTCTGAGGGACACACCCGGCCTCAGGAGTCATTCTGAGGGACACACTCGGCTTCAGGAGTCATTCTGAGGGACACTCGGCTTCTGGAGTCATTCTGAGGGACACACTCGGCTTCAGGAGTCATTCTGAGGGACACTCGGCTTCAGGAGTCATTCTGAGGGACACACTCAGCTCCAGGAGTCATTCTGAGTGACACTCTAGGCTTCAGGAGTCATTCTGAGGGACACTCGGCCTCAGGAGTCATTCTGAGGGACACACTCGGCTCCAGGAGTCATTCTGAGGGACACTCTAGGCTTCAGGAGTCATTCTGAGGGACACTCGGCTTCAGGAGTCATTCTGAGGGACACACTCGGCTTCAGGAGTCATTCTGAGGGACACACTCGGCTTCAGGAGTCATTCTGAGGGACACTCGGCCTCAGGAGTCATTCTGAGGGACACACTCGGCTTCAGGAGTCATTCTGAGGGACACTCGGCTTCAGGAGTCATTCTGAGGGACACACGGCATCAGGAGTCATTCTGAGAGACACACTCGGCCTCAGGAGTCATTCTGAGGGACACTCGGCTTCAGGAGTCATTCTGAGGGACACACTCGGCCTCAGGAGTCATTCTGAGAGACACACGGCCTCAGGAGTCATTCTGAGGGACACACTCGGCTTCAGGAGTCATTCTGAGGGACACACTCGTCTTCAGGAGTCATTCTGAGGGACACACTCGGCCTCAGGAGTCATTCTGAGGGACACACTCGGCTTCAGGAGTCATTCTGAGGGACACACTCGGCTTCAGGAGTCATTCTGAGGGACACACTCGGCTTCAGGAGACATTCTGAGGGACCCGGCTTCAGGAGTCATTCTGAGGGACACACTCGGCTTCAGGAGTCATTCTGATGGACACTCGGCTTCAGGAGTCATTCTGAGGGACACACTCGGCTTCAGGAGTCATTCTGAGGGACACTCGGCTTCAGGAGTCATTCTGAGGGACACACTCAGCTCCAGGAGTCATTCTGAGGGACACACTCGGCTTCAGGAGTCATTCTGAGGGACACTCCCGGCCTCAGGAGTCATTCTGAGGGACACACTCGGCTTCAGGAGTCATTCTGAGGGACACTCGGCTTCAGGAGTCATTCTGAGGGACACACTCGGCTTCAGGAGTCATTCTGAGGGACACACTCGGCTTCAGGAGTCATTCTGAGGGACACTCGGCTTCAGGGGTCATTCTGAGGGACACACTCGGCTTCAGGAGTCATTCTGAGGGACACTCGGCTTCAGGAGTCATTCTGAGGGACACACTCGGCCTCAGGAGTCATTCTGAGGGACACTCGGCTTCAGGAGTCATTCTGAGGGACACTCGGCTTCAGGAGTCATTCTGAGGGACACACTCAGCTCCAGGAGTCATTCTGAGGGACACTCGGCTTCAGGAGTCATTCTGAGACACACTCGGCTTCAGGAGTCATTCTGAGGGACACACTCGGCTTCAGGGGTCATTCTGAGGGACACACTCGGCTTCAGGAGTCATTCTGAGGGACACACTCGGCTTCAGGAGTCATTCTGAGGGACACACTCGGCTTCAGGAGTCATTCTGAGGGACACACCCGGCCTCAGGAGTCATTCTGAGGGACACACTCGGCTTCAGGAGTCATTCTGAGGGACACACTCGGCTTCAGGAGTCATTCTGAGGGACACTCGGCTTCAGGAGTCATTCTGAGGGACACACTCAGCTCCAGGAGTCATTCTGAGGGACACTCTAGTCTTCAGGAGTCATTCTGAGGGACACTCGGCCTCAGGAGTCATTCTGAGGGACACACTCGGCTCCAGGAGTCATTCTGAGGGACACTCTAGGCTTCAGGAGTCATTCTGAGGGACACACCCGGCTTCAGGAGTCATTCTGAGGGACACACCCGGCCTCAGGAGTCATTCTGAGGGACACTCTAGGCTTCAGGAGTCATTCTGAGGGACACTCGGCTTCAGGAGTCATTCTGAGGGACACTCGGCTTCAGGAGTCATTCTGAGGGACACACTCGGCTTCAGGAGTCATTCTGAGGGACACTCGGCCTCAGGAGTCATTCTGAGGGACACACTCGGCCTCAGGAGTCATTCTGAGGGACACACTCGGCTTCAGGAGTCATTCTGAGGGACACTCGGCTTCAGGAGTCATTCCGAGGGACACACGGCTTCAGGAGTCATTCTGAGAGACACACTCGGCCTCAGGAGTCATTCTGAGGGACACTCGGCTTCAGGAGTCATTCTGAGGGACACACTCGGCCTCAGGAGTCATTCTGAGAGACACACTCGGCCTCAGGAGTCATTCTGAGGGACACACTCGGCTTCAGGAGTCATTCTGAGGGACACACTCGGCTTCAGGAGTCATTCTGAGGGACACACTCGGCCTCAGGAGTCATTCTGAGGGACACACTCAGCTTCAGGAGTCATTCTGAGGGACACACTCGGCTTCAGGAGTCATTCTGAGACACACTCGGCTTCAGGAGTCATTCTGAGGGACACATTCGGCTTCAGGAGTCATTCTGAGGGACACTCGGCTTCAGGAGTCATTCTGAGGGACACACTCCGCTTCAGGAGTCATTCTGAGGGACACACTCGGCCTCAGGAGTCATTCTGAGGGACACACGGCTTCAGGAGTCATTCTGAGGGACACACTCGGCCTCAGGAGTCATTCTGAGGGACACACTCGGCTTCAGGAGTCATTCTGAGGGACACACTCGGCTTCAGGAGTCATTCTGAGGGACACACTCGGCTTCAGGAGTTATTCTGAGGGACACATTCGGCTTCAGGAGTCATTCTGAGGGACACTCGGCTTCAGGAGTCATTCTGAGGGACACACTCGGCTCCAGGAGTCATTCTGAGGGACACTCGGCTTCAGGAGTCATTCTGAGACACACTCGGCTTCAGGAGTCATTCTGAGGGACACACTCGGCTTCAGGGGTCATTCTGAGGGACACACTCGGCTTCAGGAGTCATTCTGAGGGACACACTCGGCTTCAGGAGTCATTCTGAGGGACACACTCGGCTTCAGGAGTCATTCTGAGGGACACACTCGGCTTCAGGAGTCATTCTGAGGGACACACTCGGCTTCAGGAGTCATTCTGAGGGACACACCCGGCCTCAGGAGTCATTCTGAGGGACACACTCGGCTTCAGGAGTCATTCTGAGGGACACTCGGCTTCTGGAGTCATTCTGAGGGACACACTCGGCTTCAGGAGTCATTCTGAGGGACACTCGGCTTCAGGAGTCATTCTGAGGGACACACTCAGCTCCAGGAGTCATTCTGAGTGACACTCTAGGCTTCAGGAGTCATTCTGAGGGACACTCGGCCTCAGGAGTCATTCTGAGGGACACACTCGGCTCCAGGAGTCATTCTGAGGGACACTCTAGGCTTCAGGAGTCATTCTGAGGGACACTCGGCTTCAGGAGTCATTCTGAGGGACACACTCGGCTTCAGGAGTCATTCTGAGGGACACACTCGGCTTCAGGAGTCATTCTGAGGGACACTCGGCCTCAGGAGTCATTCTGAGGGACACACTCGGCTTCAGGAGTCATTCTGAGGGACACTCGGCTTCAGGAGTCATTCTGAGGGACACACGGCATCAGGAGTCATTCTGAGAGACACACTCGGCCTCAGGAGTCATTCTGAGGGACACTCGGCTTCAGGAGTCATTCTGAGGGACACACTCGGCCTCAGGAGTCATTCTGAGAGACACACGGCCTCAGGAGTCATTCTGAGGGACACACTCGGCTTCAGGAGTCATTCTGAGGGACACACTCGTCTTCAGGAGTCATTCTGAGGGACACACTCGGCCTCAGGAGTCATTCTGAGGGACACACTCGGCTTCAGGAGTCATTCTGAGGGACACACTCGGCTTCAGGAGTCATTCTGAGGGACACACTCGGCTTCAGGAGACATTCTGAGGGACCCGGCTTCAGGAGTCATTCTGAGGGACACACTCGGCTTCAGGAGTCATTCTGATGGACACTCGGCTTCAGGAGTCATTCTGAGGGACACACTCGGCTTCAGGAGTCATTCTGAGGGACACTCGGCTTCAGGAGTCATTCTGAGGGACACACTCAGCTCCAGGAGTCATTCTGAGGGACACACTCGGCTTCAGGAGTCATTCTGAGGGACACTCCCGGCCTCAGGAGTCATTCTGAGGGACACACTCGGCTTCAGGAGTCATTCTGAGGGACACTCGGCTTCAGGAGTCATTCTGAGGGACACACTCGGCTTCAGGAGTCATTCTGAGGGACACACTCGGCTTCAGGAGTCATTCTGAGGGACACTCGGCTTCAGGGGTCATTCTGAGGGACACACTCGGCTTCAGGAGTCATTCTGAGGGACACTCGGCTTCAGGAGTCATTCTGAGGGACACACTCGGCCTCAGGAGTCATTCTGAGGGACACTCGGCTTCAGGAGTCATTCTGAGGGACACTCGGCTTCAGGAGTCATTCTGAGGGACACACTCAGCTCCAGGAGTCATTCTGAGGGACACTCGGCTTCAGGAGTCATTCTGAGACACACTCGGCTTCAGGAGTCATTCTGAGGGACACACTCGGCTTCAGGGGTCATTCTGAGGGACACACTCGGCTTCAGGAGTCATTCTGAGGGACACACTCGGCTTCAGGAGTCATTCTGAGGGACACACTCGGCTTCAGGAGTCATTCTGAGGGACACACCCGGCCTCAGGAGTCATTCTGAGGGACACACTCGGCTTCAGGAGTCATTCTGAGGGACACTCGGCTTCTGGAGTCATTCTGAGGGACACACTCGGCTTCAGGAGTCATTCTGAGGGACACTCGGCTTCAGGAGTCATTCTGAGGGACACACTCAGCTCCAGGAGTCATTCTGAGGGACACTCTAGTCTTCAGGAGTCATTCTGAGGGACACTCGGCCTCAGGAGTCATTCTGAGGGACACACTCGGCTCCAGGAGTCATTCTGAGGGACACTCTAGGCTTCAGGAGTCATTCTGAGGGACACTCGGCTTCAGGAGTCATTCTGAGGGACACACTCGGCTTCAGGAGTCATTCTGAGGGACACACTCGGCTTCAGGAGTCATTCTGAGGGACACTCGGCCTCAGGAGTCATTCTGAGGGACACACTCGGCTTCAGGAGTCATTCTGAGGGACACTCGGCTTCAGGAGTCATTCTGAGGGACACACTCAGCTCCAGGAGTCATTCTGAGGGACACACTCGGCTTCAGGAGTCATTCTGAGGGACACACTCGGCTCCAGGAGTCATTCTGAGGGACACACTCGGCTTCAGGAGTCATTCTGAGGGACACACTCGGCTTCAGGAGTCATTCTGAGGGACACACTCGGCTTCAGGAGTCATTCTGAGGGATACACTCGGCTTCAGGAGTCATTCTGAGGGACACTCGGCTTCAGGAGTCATTCTGAGGGACACACTCGGCTTCAGGAGTCATTCTGAGGGACACTCCCGGCCTCAGGAGTCATTCTGAGGGACACACTCGGCTTCAGGAGTCATTCTGAGGGACACTCGGCTTCAGGAGTCATTCTGAGGGACACACCGGCTTCAGGAGTCATTCTGAGGGACACACTCGGCTTCAGGAGTCATTCTGAGGGACACTCGGCTTCAGGGGTCATTCTGAGGGACACACTCGGCTTCAGGAGTCATTCTGAGGGACACTCGGCTTCAGGAGTCATTCTGAGGGACACACTCGGCCTCAGGAGTCATTCTGAGGGACACTCGGCTTCAGGAGTCATTCTGAGGGACACTCGGCTTCAGGAGTCATTCTGAGGGACACACTCGGCTCCAGGAGTCATTCTGAGGGACACTCGGCTTCAGGAGTCATTCTGAGACACACTCGGCTTCAGGAGTCATTCTGAGGGACACACTCGGCTTCAGGGGTCATTCTGAGGGACACACTCGGCTTCAGGAGTCATTCTGAGGGACACACTCGGCTTCAGGAGTCATTCTGAGGGACACACTCGGCTTCAGGAGTCATTCTGAGGGACACACTCGGCTTCAGGAGTCATTCTGAGGGACACACTCGGCTTCAGGAGTCATTCTGAGGGACACACCCGGCCTCAGGAGTCATTCTGAGGGACACACTCGGCTTCAGGAGTCATTCTGAGGGACACTCGGCTTCTGGAGTCATTCTGAGGGACACACTCGGCTTCAGGAGTCATTCTGAGGGACACTCGGCTTCAGGAGTCATTCTGAGGGACACACTCAGCTCCAGGAGTCATTCTGAGGGACACTCTAGGCTTCAGGAGTCATTCTGAGGGACACACCCGGCCTCAGGAGTCATTCTGAGGGACACACTCGGCCTCAGGAGTCATTCCGAGGGACACTCGGCTTCAGGAGTCATTCTGAGGGACACTCTAGGCTTCAGGAGTCATTCTGAGGGACACTCGGCTTCAGGAGTCATTCTGAGGGACACACTCGGCTTCAGGAGTCATTCTGAGGGACACACTCGGCTTCAGGAGTCATTCTGAGGGACACTCGGCCTCAGGAGTCATTCTGAGGGACACACTCGGCTTCAGGAGTCATTCTGAGGGACACTCGGCTTCAGGAGTCATTCTGAGGGACACACTCAGCTCCAGGAGTCATTCTGAGGGACACACTCGGCTTCAGGAGTCATTCTGAGGGACACACTCGGCTCCAGGAGTCATTCTGAGGGACACACTCGGCTTCAGGAGTCATTCTGAGGGACACACTCGGCTTCAGGAGTCATTCTGAGGGACACACTCGGCTTCAGGAGTCATTCTGAGGGATACACTCGGCTTCAGGAGTCATTCTGAGGGACACTCGGCTTCAGGAGTCATTCTGAGGGACACACTCGGCTTCAGGAGTCATTCTGAGGGACACACCCGGCCTCAGGAGTCATTCTGAGGGACACTCTAGGCTTCAGGAGTCATTCTGAGGGACACTCGGCTTCAGGAGTCATTCTGAGGGACACTCGGCTTCAGGAGTCATTCTGAGGGACACACTCGGCTTCAGGAGTCATTCTGAGGGACACACTCGGCTTCAGGAGTCATTCTGAGGGACACTCGGCCTCAGGAGTCATTCTGAGGGACACACTCGGCCTCAGGAGTCATTCTGAGGGACACACTCGGCTTCAGGAGTCATTCTGAGGGACACTCGGCTTCAGGAGTCATTCTGAGGGACACACGGCTTCAGGAGTCATTCTGAGAGACACACTCGGCCTCAGGAGTCATTCTGAGGGACACTCGGCTTCAGGAGTCATTCTGAGGGACACACTCGGCCTCAGGAGTCATTCTGAGAGACACACTCGGCCTCAGGAGTCATTCTGAGGGTCACACTCGGCTTCAGGAGTCATTCTGAGGGACACTCGGCTTCAGGAGTCATTCTGAGGGACACACTCGGCTTCAGGAGTCATTCTGAGGGACACACCCGGCCTCAGGAGTCATTCTGAGGGACACTCTAGGCTTCAGGAGTCATTCTGAGGGACACTCGGCTTCAGGAGTCATTCTGAGGGACACTCGGCTTCAGGAGTCATTCTGAGGGACACACTCGGCTTCAGGAGTCATTCTGAGGGACACACTCGGCTTCAGGAGTCATTCTGAGGGACACTCGGCCTCAGGAGTTATTCTGAGGGACACACTCGGCCTCAGGAGTCATTCTGAGGGACACACTCGGCTTCAGGAGTCATTCTGAGGGACACTCGGCCTCAGGAGTCATTCTGAGGGACACACTCGGCTTCAGGAGTCATTCTGAGGGACACTCGGCTTCAGGAGTCATTCTGAGGGACACACTCGGCCTCAGGAGTCATTCTGAGGGACACTCGGCTTCAGGAGTCATTCTGAGGGACACTCGGCTTCAGGAGTCATTCTGAGGGACACACTCGGCTCCAGGAGTCATTCTGAGGGACACTCGGCTTCAGGAGTCATTCTGAGACACACTCGGCTTCAGGAGTCATTCTGAGGGACACACTCGGCTTCAGGGGTCATTCTGAGGGACACACTCGGCTTCAGGAGTCATTCTGAGGGACACACTCGGCTTCAGGAGTCATTCTGAGGGACACACTCGGCTTCAGGAGTCATTCTGAGGGACACACTCGGCTTCAGGAGTCATTCTGAGGGACACACTCGGCTTCAGGAGTCATTCTGAGGGACACACCCGGCCTCAGGAGTCATTCTGAGGGACACACTCGGCTTCAGGAGTCATTCTGAGGGACACTCGGCTTCTGGAGTCATTCTGAGGGACACACTCGGCTTCAGGAGTCATTCTGAGGGACACTCGGCTTCAGGAGTCATTCTGAGGGACACACTCAGCTCCAGGAGTCATTCTGAGGGACACTCTAGGCTTCAGGAGTCATTCTGAGGGACACTCGGCCTCAGGAGTCATTCTGAGGGACACACTCGGCTCCAGGAGTCATTCTGAGGGACACTCTAGGCTTCAGGAGTCATTCTGAGGGACACTCGGCTTCAGGAGTCATTCTGAGGGACACACTCGGCTTCAGGAGTCATTCTGAGGGACACACTCGGCTTCAGGAGTCATTCTGAGGGACACTCGGCCTCAGGAGTCATTCTGAGGGACACACTCGGCTTCAGGAGTCATTCTGAGGGACACTCGGCTTCAGGAGTCATTCTGAGGGACACACTCAGCTCCAGGAGTCATTCTGAGGGACACACTCGGCTTCAGGAGTCATTCTGAGGGACACACTCGGCTCCAGGAGTCATTCTGAGGGACACACTCGGCTTCAGGAGTCATTCTGAGGGACACACTCGGCTTCAGGAGTCATTCTGAGGGACACACTCGGCTTCAGGAGTCATTCTGAGGGATACACTCGGCTTCAGGAGTCATTCTGAGGGACACTCGGCTTCAGGAGTCATTCTGAGGGACACACTCGGCTTCAGGAGTCATTCTGAGGGACACACCCGGCCTCAGGAGTCATTCTGAGGGACACTCTAGGCTTCAGGAGTCATTCTGAGGGACACTCGGCTTCAGGAGTCATTCTGAGGGACACTCGGCTTCAGGAGTCATTCTGAGGGACACACTCGGCTTCAGGAGTCATTCTGAGGGACACACTCGGCTTCAGGAGTCATTCTGAGGGACACTCGGCCTCAGGAGTCATTCTGAGGGACACACTCGGCCTCAGGAGTCATTCTGAGGGACACACTCGGCTTCAGGAGTCATTCTGAGGGACACTCGGCTTCAGGAGTCATTCTGAGGGACACACGGCTTCAGGAGTCATTCTGAGAGACACACTCGGCCTCAGGAGTCATTCTGAGGGACACTCGGCTTCAGGAGTCATTCTGAGGGACACACTCGGCCTCAGGAGTCATTCTGAGAGACACACTCGGCCTCAGGAGTCATTCTGAGGGTCACACTCGGCTTCAGGAGTCATTCTGAGGGACACTCGGCTTCAGGAGTCATTCTGAGGGACACACTCGGCTTCAGGAGTCATTCTGAGGGACACACCCGGCCTCAGGAGTCATTCTGAGGGACACTCTAGGCTTCAGGAGTCATTCTGAGGGACACTCGGCTTCAGGAGTCATTCTGAGGGACACTCGGCTTCAGGAGTCATTCTGAGGGACACACTCGGCTTCAGGAGTCATTCTGAGGGACACACTCGGCTTCAGGAGTCATTCTGAGGGACACTCGGCCTCAGGAGTTATTCTGAGGGACACACTCGGCCTCAGGAGTCATTCTGAGGGACACACTCGGCTTCAGGAGTCATTCTGAGGGACACTCGGCCTCAGGAGTCATTCTGAGGGACACACTCGGCTTCAGGAGTCATTCTGAGGGACACTCGGCTTCAGGAGTCATTCTGAGGGACACACGGCTTCAGGAGTCATTCTGAGAGACACACTCGGCCTCAGGAGTCATTCTGAGGGACACTCGGCTTCAGGAGTCATTCTGAGGGACACACTCGGCCTCAGGAGTCATTCTGAGAGACACACGGCCTCAGGAGTCATTCTGAGGGACACACTCGGCTTCAGGAGTCATTCTGAGGGACACACTCGTCTTCAGGAGTCATTCTGAGGGACACACTCGGCCTCAGGAGTCATTCTGAGGGACACACTCGGCTTCAGGAGTCATTCTGAGGGACACACTCGGCTTCAGGAGTCATTCTGAGGGACACACTCGGCTTCAGGAGACATTCTGAGGGACCCGGCTTCAGGAGTCATTCTGAGGGACACACTCGGCTTCAGGAGTCATTCTGAGGGACACTCGGCTTCAGGAGTCATTCTGAGGGACACACTCGGCTTCAGGAGTCATTCTGAGGGACACACTCGGCTTCAGGAGTCATTCTGAGGGACACTCGGCTTCAGGGGTCATTCTGAGGGACACACTCGGCTTCAGGAGTCATTCTGAGGGACACTCGGCTTCAGGAGTCATTCTGAGGGACACACTCGGCCTCAGGAGTCATTCTGAGGGACACTCGGCTTCAGGAGTCATTCTGAGGGACACTCGGCTTCAGGAGTCATTCTGAGGGACACACTCGGCTCCAGGAGTCATTCTGAGGGACACTCGGCTTCAGGAGTCATTCTGAGACACACTCGGCTTCAGGAGTCATTCTGAGGGACACACTCGGCTTCAGGGGTCATTCTGAGGGACACACTCGGCTTCAGGAGTCATTCTGAGGGACACACTCGGCTTCAGGAGTCATTCTGAGGGACACACTCGGCTTCAGGAGTCATTCTGAGGGACACACCCGGCCTCAGGAGTCATTCTGAGGGACACACTCGGCTTCAGGAGTCATTCTGAGGGACACTCGGCTTCTGGAGTCATTCTGAGGGACACACTCGGCTTCAGGAGTCATTCTGAGGGACACTCGGCTTCAGGAGTCATTCTGAGGGACACACTCAGCTCCAGGAGTCATTCTGAGGGACACTCTAGGCTTCAGGAGTCATTCTGAGGGACACTCGGCCTCAGGAGTCATTCTGAGGGACACACTCGGCTCCAGGAGTCATTCTGAGGGACACTCTAGGCTTCAGGAGTCATTCTGAGGGACACTCGGCTTCAGGAGTCATTCTGAGGGACACACTCGGCTTCAGGAGTCATTCTGAGGGACACACTCGGCTTCAGGAGTCATTCTGAGGGACACTCGGCCTCAGGAGTCATTCTGAGGGACACACTCGGCTTCAGGAGTCATTCTGAGGGACACTCGGCTTCAGGAGTCATTCTGAGGGACACACTCAGCTCCAGGAGTCATTCTGAGGGACACACTCGGCTTCAGGAGTCATTCTGAGGGACACACTCGGCTCCAGGAGTCATTCTGAGGGACACACTCGGCTTCAGGAGTCATTCTGAGGGACACACTCGGCTTCAGGAGTCATTCTGAGGGACACACTCGGCTTCAGGAGTCATTCTGAGGGATACACTCGGCTTCAGCAGTCATTCTGAGGGACACACTCGGCTTCAGGAGTCATTCTGAGGGACACTCCCGGCCTCAGGAGTCATTCTGAGGGACACACTCGGCTTCAGGAGTCATTCTGAGGGACACTCGGCTTCAGGAGTCATTCTGAGGGACACACTCGGCTTCAGGAGTCATTCTGAGGGACACACTCGGCTTCAGGAGTCATTCTGAGGGACACTCGGCTTCAGGGGTCATTCTGAGGGACACACTCGGCTTCAGGAGTCATTCTGAGGGACACTCGGCTTCAGGAGTCATTCTGAGGGACACACTCGGCCTCAGGAGTCATTCTGAGGGACACTCGGCTTCAGGAGTCATTCTGAGGGACACTCGGCTTCAGGAGTCATTCTGAGGGACACACTCGGCTCCAGGAGTCATTCTGAGGGACACTCGGCTTCAGGAGTCATTCTGAGACACACTCGGCTTCAGGAGTCATTCTGAGGGACACACTCGGCTTCAGGGGTCATTCTGAGGGACACACTCGGCTTCAGGAGTCATTCTGAGGGACACACTCGGCTTCAGGAGTCATTCTGAGGGACACACTCGGCTTCAGGAGTCATTCTGAGGGACACACTCGGCTTCAGGAGTCATTCTGAGGGACACACTCGGCTTCAGGAGTCATTCTGAGGGACACACTCGGCTTCAGGAGTCATTCTGAGGGATACACTCGGCTTCAGGAGTCATTCTGAGGGACACTCGGCTTCAGGAGTCATTCTGAGGGACACACTCGGCTTCAGGAGTCATTCTGAGGGACACACCCGGCCTCAGGAGTCATTCTGAGGGACACTCTAGGCTTCAGGAGTCATTCTGAGGGACACTCGGCTTCAGGAGTCATTCTGAGGGACACTCGGCTTCAGGAGTCATTCTGAGGGACACACTCGGCTTCAGGAGTCATTCTGAGGGACACACTCGGCTTCAGGAGTCATTCTGAGGGACACTCGGCCTCAGGAGTCATTCTGAGGGACACACTCGGCCTCAGGAGTCATTCTGAGGGACACACTCGGCTTCAGGAGTCATTCTGAGGGACACTCGGCTTCAGGAGTCATTCTGAGGGACACACGGCTTCAGGAGTCATTCTGAGAGACACACTCGGCCTCAGGAGTCATTCTGAGGGACACTCGGCTTCAGGAGTCATTCTGAGGGACACACTCGGCCTCAGGAGTCATTCTGAGAGACACACTCGGCCTCAGGAGTCATTCTGAGGGTCACACTCGGCTTCAGGAGTCATTCTGAGGGACACTCGGCTTCAGGAGTCATTCTGAGGGACACACTCGGCTTCAGGAGTCATTCTGAGGGACACACCCGGCCTCAGGAGTCATTCTGAGGGACACTCTAGGCTTCAGGAGTCATTCTGAGGGACACTCGGCTTCAGGAGTCATTCTGAGGGACACTCGGCTTCAGGAGTCATTCTGAGGGACACACTCGGCTTCAGGAGTCATTCTGAGGGACACACTCGGCTTCAGGAGTCATTCTGAGGGACACTCGGCCTCAGGAGTCATTCTGAGGGACACACTCGGCCTCAGGAGTCATTCTGAGGGACACACTCGGCTTCAGGAGTCATTCTGAGGGACACTCGGCCTCAGGAGTCATTCTGAGGGACACACTCGGCTTCAGGAGTCATTCTGAGGGACACTCGGCTTCAGGAGTCATTCTGAGGGACACACGGCTTCAGGAGTCATTCTGAGAGACACACTCGGCCTCAGGAGTCATTCTGAGGGACACTCGGCTTCAGGAGTCATTCTGAGGGACACACTCGGCCTCAGGAGTCATTCTGAGAGACACACGGCCTCAGGAGTCATTCTGAGGGACACACTCGGCTTCAGGAGTCATTCTGAGGGACACACTCGTCTTCAGGAGTCATTCTGAGGGACACACTCGGCCTCAGGAGTCATTCTGAGGGACACACTCGGCTTCAGGAGTCATTCTGAGGGACACACTCGGCTTCAGGAGTCATTCTGAGGGACACACTCGGCTTCAGGAGACATTCTGAGGGACCCGGCTTCAGGAGTCATTCTGAGGGACACACTCGGCTTCAGGAGTCATTCTGAGGGACACTCGGCTTCAGGAGTCATTCTGAGGGACACACTCGGCTTCAGGAGTCATTCTGAGGGATACACTCGGCTTCAGCAGTCATTCTGAGGGACACACTCGGCTTCAGGAGTCATTCTGAGGGACACTCCCGGCCTCAGGAGTCATTCTGAGGGACACACTCGGCTTCAGGAGTCATTCTGAGGGACACTCGGCTTCAGGAGTCATTCTGAGGGACACACTCGGCTTCAGGAGTCATTCTGAGGGACACACTCGGCTTCAGGAGTCATTCTGAGGGACACTCGGCTTCAGGGGTCATTCTGAGGGACACACTCGGCTTCAGGAGTCATTCTGAGGGACACTCGGCTTCAGGAGTCATTCTGAGGGACACACTCGGCCTCAGGAGTCATTCTGAGGGACACTCGGCTTCAGGAGTCATTCTCAGGGACACTCGGCTTCAGGAGTCATTCTGAGGGACACACTCGGCTCCAGGAGTCATTCTGAGGGACACTCGGCTTCAGGAGTCATTCTGAGACACACTCGGCTTCAGGAGTCATTCTGAGGGACACACTCGGCTTCAGGGGTCATTCTGAGGGACACACTCGGCTTCAGGAGTCATTCTGAGGGACACACTCGGCTTCAGGAGTCATTCTGAGGGACACACTCGGCTTCAGGAGTCATTCTGAGGGACACACTCGGCTTCAGGAGTCATTCTGAGGGACACACTCGGCTTCAGGAGTCATTCTGAGGGACACACTCGGCTTCAGGAGTCATTCTGAGGGATACACTCGGCTTCAGGAGTCATTCTGAGGGACACTCGGCTTCAGGAGTCATTCTGAGGGACACACTCGGCTTCAGGAGTCATTCTGAGGGACACACCCGGCCTCAGGAGTCATTCTGAGGGACACTCTAGGCTTCAGGAGTCATTCTGAGGGACACTCGGCTTCAGGAGTCATTCTGAGGGACACTCGGCTTCAGGAGTCATTCTGAGGGACACACTCGGCTTCAGGAGTCATTCTGAGGGACACACTCGGCTTCAGGAGTCATTCTGAGGGACACTCGGCCTCAGGAGTCATTCTGAGGGACACACTCGGCCTCAGGAGTCATTCTGAGGGACACACTCGGCTTCAGGAGTCATTCTGAGGGACACTCGGCTTCAGGAGTCATTCTGAGGGACACACGGCTTCAGGAGTCATTCTGAGAGACACACTCGGCCTCAGGAGTCATTCTGAGGGACACTCGGCTTCAGGAGTCATTCTGAGGGACACACTCGGCCTCAGGAGTCATTCTGAGAGACACACTCGGCCTCAGGAGTCATTCTGAGGGTCACACTCGGCTTCAGGAGTCATTCTGAGGGACACTCGGCTTCAGGAGTCATTCTGAGGGACACACTCGGCTTCAGGAGTCATTCTGAGGGACACACCCGGCCTCAGGAGTCATTCTGAGGGACACTCTAGGCTTCAGGAGTCATTCTGAGGGACACTCGGCTTCAGGAGTCATTCTGAGGGACACTCGGCTTCAGGAGTCATTCTGAGGGACACACTCGGCTTCAGGAGTCATTCTGAGGGACACACTCGGCTTCAGGAGTCATTCTGAGGGACACTCGGCCTCAGGAGTCATTCTGAGGGACACACTCGGCCTCAGGAGTCATTCTGAGGGACACACTCGGCTTCAGGAGTCATTCTGAGGGACACTCGGCCTCAGGAGTCATTCTGAGGGACACACTCGGCTTCAGGAGTCATTCTGAGGGACACTCGGCTTCAGGAGTCATTCTGAGGGACACACGGCTTCAGGAGTCATTCTGAGAGACACACTCGGCTTCAGGAGTCATTCTGAGGGACACACTCGGCTTCAGGAGTCATTCTGAGGGACACTCGGCCTCAGGAGTCATTCTGAGGGACACACTCGGCCTCAGGAGTCATTCTGAGGGACACACTCGGCTTCAGGAGTCATTCTGAGGGACACTCGGCCTCAGGAGTCATTCTGAGGGACACACTCGGCTTCAGGAGTCATTCTGAGGGACACTCGGCTTCAGGAGTCATTCTGAGGGACACACGGCTTCAGGAGTCATTCTGAGGGACACACTCGGCTTCAGGAGTCATTCTGAGGGACACACTCGGCTTCAGGAGTCATTCTGAGGGACACTCGGCCTCAGGAGTCATTCTGAGGGACACTCGGCTTCAGGAGTCATTCTGAGGGACACTCGGCTTCAGGAGTCATTCTGAGGGACACACTCGGCTCCAGGAGTCATTCTGAGGGACACTCGGCTTCAGGAGTCATTCTGAGACACACTCGGCTTCAGGAGTCATTCTGAGGGACACACTCGGCTTCAGGGGTCATTCTGAGGGACACACTCGGCTTCAGGAGTCATTCTGAGGGACACACTCGGCTTCAGGAGTCATTCTGAGGGACACACTCGGCTTCAGGAGTCATTCTGAGGGACACACCCGGCCTCAGGAGTCATTCTGAGGGACACACTCGGCTTCAGGAGTCATTCTGAGGGACACACTCGGCTTCAGGAGTCATTCTGAGGGACACTCGGCTTCAGGAGTCATTCTGAGAGACACACTCGGCTTCAGGAGTCATTCTGAGGGACACTCGGCCTCAGGAGTCATTCTGAGGGACACTCGGCTTCAGGAGTCATTCTGAGGGACACACTCGGCTTCAGGAGTCATTCTGAGGGACACACTCGGCTTCAGGAGTCATTCTGAGGGACACACTCGGCTTCAGGAGTCATTCTGAGGGACACACTCGGCTTCAGGAGTCATTCTGAGGGACACTCGGCTTCAGGAGTCATTCTGAGGGACACTCGGCTTCAGGAGTCATTCTGAGGGACACTCGGCTTCAGGAGTCATTCTGAGGGATACACTCGGCTTCAGGAGTCATTCTGAGGGACACTCGGCTTCAGGAGTCATTCTGAGGGACACACTCGGCTTCAGGAGTCATTCTGAGGGACACTCCCGGCCTCAGGAGTCATTCTGAGGGACACACTCGGCTTCAGGAGTCATTCTGAGGGACACTCGGCTTCAGGAGTCATTCTGAGGGACACACTCGGCTTCAGGAGTCATTCTGAGGGACACACTCGGCTTCAGGAGTCATTCTGAGGGACACTCGGCTTCAGGGGTCATTCTGAGGGACACACTCGGCTTCAGGAGTCATTCTGAGGGACACTCGGCTTCAGGAGTCATTCTGAGGGACACACTCGGCCTCAGGAGTCATTCTGAGGGACACTCGGCTTCAGGAGTCATTCTGAGGGACACTCGGCTTCAGGAGTCATTCTGAGGGACACACTCGGCTCCAGGAGTCATTCTGAGGGACACTCGGCTTCAGGAGTCATTCTGAGACACACTCGGCTTCAGGAGTCATTCTGAGGGACACACTCGGCTTCAGGGGTCATTCTGAGGGACACACTCGGCTTCAGGAGTCATTCTGAGGGACACACTCGGCTTCAGGAGTCATTCTGAGGGACACACTCGGCTTCAGGAGTCATTCTGAGGGACACACTCGGCTTCAGGAGTCATTCTGAGGGACACACCCGGCCTCAGGAGTCATTCTGAGGGACACACTCGGCTTCAGGAGTCATTCTGAGGGACACTCGGCTTCTGGAGTCATTCTGAGGGACACACTCGGCTTCAGGAGTCATTCTGAGGGACACTCGGCTTCAGGAGTCATTCTGAGGGACACACTCAGCTCCAGGAGTCATTCTGAGGGACACTCTAGGCTTCAGGAGTCATTCTGAGGGACACTCGGCCTCAGGAGTCATTCTGAGGGACACACTCGGCTCCAGGAGTCATTCTGAGGGACACTCTAGGCTTCAGGAGTCATTCTGAGGGACACTCGGCTTCAGGAGTCATTCTGAGGGACACACTCGGCTTCAGGAGTCATTCTGAGGGACACACTCGGCTTCAGGAGTCATTCTGAGGGACACTCGGCCTCAGGAGTCATTCTGAGGGACACACTCGGCTTCAGGAGTCATTCTGAGGGACACTCGGCTTCAGGAGTCATTCTGAGGGACACACTCAGCTCCAGGAGTCATTCTGAGGGACACACTCGGCTTCAGGAGTCATTCTGAGGGACACACTCGGCTCCAGGAGTCATTCTGAGGTACACACTCGGCTTCAGGAGTCATTCTGAGGGACACACTTGGCTTCAGGAGTCATTCTGAGGGACACACTCGGCTTCAGGAGTCATTCTGAGGGATACACTCGGCTTCAGGAGTCATTCTGAGGGACACTCGGCTTCAGGAGTCATTCTGAGGGACACACTCGGCTTCAGGAGTCATTCTGAGGGACACACCCGGCCTCAGGAGTCATTCTGAGGGACACTCTAGGCTTCAGGAGTCATTCTGAGGGACACTCGGCTTCAGGAGTCATTCTGAGGGACACTCGGCTTCAGGAGTCATTCTGAGGGACACACTCGGCTTCAGGAGTCATTCTGAGGGACACACTCGGCTTCAGGAGTCATTCTGAGGGACACTCGGCCTCAGGAGTCATTCTGAGGGACACACTCGGCCTCAGGAGTCATTCTGAGGGACACACTCGGCTTCAGGAGTCATTCTGTGGGACACTCGGCTTCAGGAGTCATTCTGAGGGACACACGGCTTCAGGAGTCATTCTGAGAGACACACTCGGCCTCAGGAGTCATTCTGAGGGACACTCGGCTTCAGGAGTCATTCTGAGGGACACACTCGGCCTCAGGAGTCATTCTGAGAGACACACTCGGCCTCAGGAGTCATTCTGAGGGTCACACTCGGCTTCAGGAGTCATTCTGAGGGACACACTCGGCTTCAGGAGTCATTCTGAGGGACACACTCGGCCTCAGGAGTCATTCTGAGGGACACACTCAGCTTCAGGAGTCATTCTGAGGGACACACTCGGCTTCAGGAGTCATTCTGAGGGACACTCGGCTTCAGGAGTCATTCTGAGGGACACATTCGGCTTCAGGAGTCATTCTGAGGGACACTCGGCTTCAGGAGTCATTCTGAGGGACACACTCGGCTTCAGGAGTCATTCTGAGGGACACACTCGGCCTCAGGAGTCATTCTGAGGGACACACGGCTTCAGGAGTCATTCTGAGGGACACACTCGGCCTCAGGAGTCATTCTGAGGGACACACTCGGCTTCAGGAGTCATTCTGAGGGACACACTCGGCTTCAGGAGTCATTCTGAGGGACACACTCGGCTTCAGGAGTTATTCTGAGGGACACATTCGGCTTCAGGAGTCATTCTGAGGGACACTCGGCTTCAGGAGTCATTCTGAGGGACACACTCGGCTCCAGGAGTCATTCTGAGGGACACTCGGCTTCAGGAGTCATTCTGAGACACACTCGGCTTCAGGAGTCATTCTGAAGGACACACTCGGCTTCAGGGGTCATTCTGAGGGACACACTCGGCTTCAGGAGTCATTCTGAGGGACACACTCGGCTTCAGGAGTCATTCTGAGGGACACACTCGGCTTCAGGAGTCATTCTGAGGGACACACTCGGCTTCAGGAGTCATTCTGAGGGACACACTCGGCTTCAGGAGTCATTCTGAGGGACACACCCGGCCTCAGGAGTCATTCTGAGGGACACACTCGGCTTCAGGAGTCATTCTGAGGGACACTCGGCTTCTGGAGTCATTCTGAGGGACACACTCGGCTTCAGGAGTCATTCTGAGGGACACTCGGCTTCAGGAGTCATTCTGAGGGACACACTCAGCTCCAGGAGTCATTCTGAGGGACACTCTAGGCTTCAGGAGTCATTCTGAGGGACACTCGGCCTCAGGAGTCATTCTGAGGGACACACTCGGCTCCAGGAGTCATTCTGAGGGACACTCTAGGCTTCAGGAGACATTCTGAGGGACACTCGGCTTCAGGAGTCATTCTGAGGGACACACTCGGCTTCAGGAGTCATTCTGAGGTACACACTCGGCTTCAGGAGTCATTCTGAGGGACACTCGGCCTCAGGAGTCATTCTGAGGGACACACGGCCTCAGGAGTCATTCTGAGGGACACACTCGGCTTCAGGAGTCATTCTGAGGGACACTCGGCTTCAGGAGTCATTCTGAGGGACACACGGCTTCAGGAGTCATTCTGAGAGACACACTCGGCCTCAGGAGTCATTCTGAGGGACACTCGGCTTCAGGAGTCATTCTGAGGGACACACTCGGCCTCAGGAGTCATTCTGAGAGACACACTCGGCCTCAGGAGTCATTCTGAGGGACACACTCGGCTTCAGGAGTCATTCTGAGGGACACACTCGGCTTCAGGAGTCATTCTGAGGGACACACTCGGCTTCAGGAGTCATTCTGAGGGACACTCGGCTTCAGGGGTCATTTTGAGGGACACACTCGGCTTCAGGAGTCATTCTGAGGGACACTCGGCTTCTGGAGTCATTCTGAGGGACACACTCGGCTTCAGGAGTCATTCTGAGGGACACTCGGCTTCAGGAGTCATTCTGAGGGACACACTCAGCTCCAGGAGTCATTCTGAGGGACACTCTAGGCATCAGGAGTCATTCTGAGGGACACTCGGCCTCAGGAGTCATTCTGAGGGACACACTCGGCTCCAGGAGTCATTCTGAGGGACACTCTAGGCTTCAGGAGTCATTCTGAGGGACACTCGGCTTCAGGAGTCATTCTGAGGGACACACTCGGCTTCAGGAGTCATTCTGAGGGACACACTCGGCTTCAGGAGTCATTCTGAGGGACACTCGGCCTCAGGAGTCATTCTGAGGGACACACTCGGCTTCAGGAGTCATTCTGAGGGACACTCGGCTTCAGGAGTCATTCTGAGGGACACACTCAGCTCCAGGAGTCATTCTGAGGGACACACTCGGCTTCAGGAGTCATTCTGAGGGACACACTCGGCTCCAGGAGTCATTCTGAGGGACACACTCGGCTTCAGGAGTCATTCTGAGGGACACACTCGGCTTCAGGAGTCATTCTGAGGGACACACTCGGCTTCAGGAGTCATTCTGAGGGATACACTCGGCTTCAGGAGTCATTCTGAGGGACACTCGGCTTCAGGAGTCATTCTGAGGGACACACTCGGCTTCAGGAGTCATTCTGAGGGACACTCCCGGCCTCAGGAGTCATTCTGAGGGACACACTCGGCTTCAGGAGTCATTCTGAGGGACACTCGGCTTCAGGAGTCATTCTGAGGGACACACTCGGCTTCAGGAGTCATTCTGAGGGACACACTCGGCTTCAGGAGTCATTCTGAGGGACACTCGGCTTCAGGGGTCATTCTGAGGGACACACTCGGCTTCAGGAGTCATTCTGAGGGACACTCGGCTTCAGGAGTCATTCTGAGGGACACACTCGGCCTCAGGAGTCATTCTGAGGGACACTCGGCTTCAGGAGTCATTCTGAGGGACACTCGGCTTCAGGAGTCATTCTGAGGGACACACTCGGCTCCAGGAGTCATTCTGAGGGACACTCGGCTTCAGGAGTCATTCTGAGACACACTCGGCTTCAGGAGTCATTCTGAGGGACACACTCGGCTTCAGGGGTCATTCTGAGGGACACACTCGGCTTCAGGAGTCATTCTGAGGGACACACTCGGCTTCAGGAGTCATTCTGAGGGACACACTCGGCTTCAGGAGTCATTCTGAGGGACACACTCGGCTTCAGGAGTCATTCTGAGGGACACACCCGGCCTCAGGAGTCATTCTGAGGGACACACTCGGCTTCAGGAGTCATTCTGAGGGACACTCGGCTTCTGGAGTCATTCTGAGGGACACACTCGGCTTCAGGAGTCATTCTGAGGGACACTCGGCTTCAGGAGTCATTCTGAGGGACACACTCAGCTCCAGGAGTCATTCTGAGGGACACTCTAGGCTTCAGGAGTCATTCTGAGGGACACTCGGCCTCAGGAGTCATTCTGAGGGACACACTCGGCTCCAGGAGTCATTCTGAGGGACACTCTAGGCTTCAGGAGTCATTCTGAGGGACACTCGGCTTCAGGAGTCATTCTGAGGGACACACTCGGCTTCAGGAGTCATTCTGAGGGACACACTCGGCTTCAGGAGTCATTCTGAGGGACACTCGGCCTCAGGAGTCATTCTGAGGGACACACTCGGCTTCAGGAGTCATTCTGAGGGACACTCGGCTTCAGGAGTCATTCTGAGGGACACACTCAGCTCCAGGAGTCATTCTGAGGGACACACTCGGCTTCAGGAGTCATTCTGAGGGACACACTCGGCTCCAGGAGTCATTCTGAGGTACACACTCGGCTTCAGGAGTCATTCTGAGGGACACACTCGGCTTCAGGAGTCATTCTGAGGGACACACTCGGCTTCAGGAGTCATTCTGAGGGATACACTCGGCTTCAGGAGTCATTCTGAGGGACACTCGGCTTCAGGAGTCATTCTGAGGGACACACTCGGCTTCAGGAGTCATTCTGAGGGACACACCCGGCCTCAGGAGTCATTCTGAGGGACACTCTAGGCTTCAGGAGTCATTCTGAGGGACACTCGGCTTCAGGAGTCATTCTGAGGGACACTCGGCTTCAGGAGTCATTCTGAGGGACACACTCGGCTTCAGGAGTCATTCTGAGGGACACACTCGGCTTCAGGAGTCATTCTGAGGGACACTCGGCCTCAGGAGTCATTCTGAGGGACACACTCGGCCTCAGGAGTCATTCTGAGGGACACACTCGGCTTCAGGAGTCATTCTGAGGGACACTCGGCTTCAGGAGTCATTCTGAGGGACACACGGCTTCAGGAGTCATTCTGAGAGACACACTCGGCCTCAGGAGTCATTCTGAGGGACACTCGGCTTCAGGAGTCATTCTGAGGGACACACTCGGCCTCAGGAGTCATTCTGAGAGACACACTCGGCCTCAGGAGTCATTCTGAGGGTCACACTCGGCTTCAGGAGTCATTCTGAGGGACACACTCGGCTTCAGGAGTCATTCTGAGGGACACACTCGGCCTCAGGAGTCATTCTGAGGGACACACTCAGCTTCAGGAGTCATTCTGAGGGACACACTCGGCTTCAGGAGTCATTCTGAGGGACACTCGGCTTCAGGAGTCATTCTGAGGGACACATTCGGCTTCAGGAGTCATTCTGAGGGACACTCGGCTTCAGGAGTCATTCTGAGGGACACACTCGGCTTCAGGAGTCATTCTGAGGGACACACTCGGCCTCAGGAGTCATTCTGAGGGACACACGGCTTCAGGAGTCATTCTGAGGGACACACTCGGCCTCAGGAGTCATTCTGAGGGACACACTCGGCTTCAGGAGTCATTCTGAGGGACACACTCGGCTTCAGGAGTCATTCTGAGGGACACACTCGGCTTCAGGAGTTATTCTGAGGGACACATTCGGCTTCAGGAGTCATTCTGAGGGACACTCGGCTTCAGGAGTCATTCTGAGGGACACACTCGGCTCCAGGAGTCATTCTGAGGGACACTCGGCTTCAGGAGTCATTCTGAGACACACTCGGCTTCAGGAGTCATTCTGAAGGACACACTCGGCTTCAGGGGTCATTCTGAGGGACACACTCGGCTTCAGGAGTCATTCTGAGGGACACACTCGGCTTCAGGAGTCATTCTGAGGGACACACTCGGCTTCAGGAGTCATTCTGAGGGACACACTCGGCTTCAGGAGTCATTCTGAGGGACACACTCGGCTTCAGGAGTCATTCTGAGGGACACACCCGGCCTCAGGAGTCATTCTGAGGGACACACTCGGCTTCAGGAGTCATTCTGAGGGACACTCGGCTTCTGGAGTCATTCTGAGGGACACACTCGGCTTCAGGAGTCATTCTGAGGGACACTCGGCTTCAGGAGTCATTCTGAGGGACACACTCAGCTCCAGGAGTCATTCTGAGGGACACTCTAGGCTTCAGGAGTCATTCTGAGGGACACTCGGCCTCAGGAGTCATTCTGAGGGACACACTCGGCTCCAGGAGTCATTCTGAGGGACACTCTAGGCTTCAGGAGACATTCTGAGGGACACTCGGCTTCAGGAGTCATTCTGAGGGACACACTCGGCTTCAGGAGTCATTCTGAGGGACACACTCGGCTTCAGGAGTCATTCTGAGGGACACTCGGCCTCAGGAGTCATTCTGAGGGACACACGGCCTCAGGAGTCATTCTGAGGGACACACTCGGCTTCAGGAGTCATTCTGAGGGACACTCGGCTTCAGGAGTCATTCTGAGGGACACACGGCTTCAGGAGTCATTCTGAGAGACACACTCGGCCTCAGGAGTCATTCTGAGGGACACTCGGCTTCAGGAGTCATTCTGAGGGACACACTCGGCCTCAGGAGTCATTCTGAGAGACACACTCGGCCTCAGGAGTCATTCTGAGGGACACACTCGGCTTCAGGAGTCATTCTGAGGGACACACTCGGCTTCAGGAGTCATTCTGAGGGACACACTCGGCCTCAGGAGTCATTCTGAGGGACACACTCGGCTTCAGGAGTCATTCTGAGGGACACACTCGGTTTCAGGAGTCATTCTGAGGGACACACTCGGCTTCAGGAGACATTCTGAGGGACCCGGCTTCAGGAGTCATTCTGAGGGACACACTCGGCTTCAGGAGTCATTCTGAGGGACACTCGGCTTCAGGAGTCATTCTGAGGGACACACTCGGCTTCAGGAGTCATTCTGAGGGACACTCGGCTTCAGGGGTCATTTTGAGGGACACACTCGGCTTCAGGAGTCATTCTGAGGGACACTCGGCTTCAGGAGTCATTCTGAGGGACACACTCGGCCTCAGGAGTCATTCTGAGGGACACTCGGCTTCAGGAGTCATTCTGAGGGACACTCGGCTTCAGGAGTCATTCTGAGGGACACACTCGGCTCCAGGAGTCATTCTGAGGGACACTCGGCTTCAGGAGTCATTCTGAGGGACACACTCGGCTTCAGGGGTCATTCTGAGGGACACACTCAGCTTCAGGAGTCGTTCTGTGGGACACACTCGGCTTCAGGAGTCATTCTGAGGGACACACTCGGCTTCAGGAGTCATTCTGAGGGACACACTCGGCTTCAGGAGTCATTCTGAGGGACACACCCGGCCTCAGGAGTCATTCTGAGGGACACACTCGGCTTCAGGAGTCATTCTGAGGGACACTCGGCTTCTGGAGTCATTCTGAGGGACACACTCGGCTTCAGGAGTCATTCTGAGGGACACTCGGCTTCAGGAGTCATTCTGAGGGACACACTCAGCTCCAGGAGTCATTCTGAGGGACACTCTAGGCTTCAGGAGTCATTCTGAGGGACACTCGGCCTCAGGAGTCATTCTGAGGGACACACTCGGCTCCAGGAGTCATTCTGAGGGACACTCTAGGCTTCAGGAGTCATTCTGAGGGACACTCGGCTTCAGGAGTCATTCTGAGGGACACACTCGGCTTCAGGAGTCATTCTGAGGGACACACTCGGCTTCAGGAGTCATTCTGAGGGACACTCGGCCTCAGGAGTCATTCTGAGGGACACACTCGGCTTCAGGAGTCATTCTGAGGGACACTCGGCTTCAGGAGTCATTCTGAGGGACACACTCAGCTCCAGGAGTCATTCTGAGGGACACACTCGGCTTCAGGAGTCATTCTGAGGGACACACTCGGCTCCAGGAGTCATTCTGAGGGACACACTCGGCTTCAGGAGTCATTCTGAGGGACACACTCGGCTTCAGGAGTCATTCTGAGGGATACACTCGGCTTCAGGAGTCATTCTGAGGGACACTCAGCTTCAGGAGTCATTCTGAGGGACACACTCGGCTTCAGGAGTCATTCTGAGGGACACACCCGGCCTCAGGAGTCATTCTGAGGGACACTCTAGGCTTCAGGAATCATTCTGAGGGACACTCGGCTTCAGGAGTCATTCTGAGGGACACTCGGCTTCAGGAGTCATTCTGACGGACACACTCGGCTTCAGGAGTCATTCTGAGGGACACACTCGGCTTCAGGAGTCATTCTGAGGGACACTCGGCCTCAGGAGTCATTCTGAGGGACACACTCGGCCTCAGGAGTCATTCTGAGGGACACACTCGGCTTCAGGAGTCATTCTGAGGGACACTCGGCTTCAGGAGTCATTCTGAGGGACACACGGCTTCAGGAGTCATTCTGAGAGACACACTCGGCCTCAGGAGTCATTCTGAGGGACACTCGGCTTCAGGAGTCATTCTGAGGGACACACTCGGCCTCAGGAGTCATTCTGAGAGACACACTCGGCCTCAGGAGTCATTCTGAGGGACACACTCGGCTTCAGGAGTCATTCTGAGGGACACACTCGGCTTCAGGAGTCATTCTGAGGGACACACTCGGCTTCAGGAGTCATTCTGAGGGACACCCGGCTTCAGGAGTCATTCTGAGGGACACACTCGGCTTCAGGAGTCATTCTGAGGGACACTCGGCTTCAGGAGTCATTCTGAGGGACACACTCGGCTTCAGGAGTCATTCTGAGGGACACACTCGGCTTCAGGAGTCATTCTGAGGGACACTCGGCTTCAGGAGTCATTCTGAGGGACACACTCGGCTTCAGGAGTCATTCTGAGGGACACTCGGCTTCAGGAGTCATTCTGAGGGACACACTCGGCTTCAGGAGTCATTCTGAGGGACACACTCGGCTTCAGGAGACATTCTGAGGGACACTCGGCTTCAGGAGTCATTCTGAGGGACACACTCGGCTTCAGGAGTCATTCTGAGGGACACACTCGGCTTCAGGAGTCATTCTGAGAGACACACTCGGCTTCAGGAGTCATTCTGAGGGACACTCGGCTTCAGGAGTCATTCTGAGGGACACACTCGGCCTCAGGAGTCATTCTGAGGGACACTCGGCTTCAGGAGTCATTCTGAGGGACACACTCGGCTTCAGGAGTCATTCTGAGGGACACACTCGGCTTCAGAAGTCATTCTGAGGGACACTCGGCTTCAGGAGTCATTCTGAGGGACACTCGGCTTCAGGAGTCATTCTGAGGGACACTCGGCCTCAGGAGTCATTCTGAGGGACACACCCGGCTTCAGGAGTCATTCTGAGGGACACACTCGGCTTCAGGAGTCATTCTGAGGGACACACTCGGCTTCAGGAGTCATTCTGAGGGATACACTCGGCTTCAGGAGTCATTCTGAGGGACACTCGGCTTCAGGAGTCATTCTGAGGGACACTCGGCTTCAGGAGTCATTCTGAGGGACACACTCGGCCTCAGGAGTCATTCTGAGGGACACACTCGGCCTCAGGAGTCATTCTGAGGGACACTCGGCCTCAGGAGTCATTCTGAGGGACACACTCGGCTTCAGGAGTCATTCTGAGGGACACACTCGGCTTCAGGAGTCATTCTGAGGGACACACTCGGCTTCAGGAGTCATTCTGAGGGACACACTCGGCTTCAGGAGTCATTCTGAGGGACACAATCGGCTTCAGGAGTCATTCTGAGGGACACACTCGGCCTCAAGTCATTCTGAGGGACACACGGCTTCAGGAGTCATTCTGAGGGACACACTCTGCCTCAGGAGTCATTCTGAAGGACACTCGGCTTCAGGAGTCATTCTGAGGGACACACTCGGCCTCAGGAGTCATTCTGAGGGACACTCTAGGCTTCAGGAGTCATTCTGAGGGACACTCGGCTTCAGGAGTCATTCTGAGGGACACTCTCGGCTTCAGGAGTCATTCTGAGGGACACTCGGCCTCAGGAGTCATTCTGAGGGACACACTCGGCTTCAGGAGTCATTCTGAGGGACACTCGGCTTCAGGAGTCATTCTGAGGGACACACTCGGCTTCAGGAGTCATTCTGAGAGACACACTCGGCTTCAGGAGTCATTCTGAGGGACACTCGGCTTCAGGAGTCATTCTGAGAGACACACTCGGCCTCAGGAGTCATTCTGAGGGACACACTCGGCTTCAGGAGTCATTCTGAGGGACACTCGGCTTCAGGAGTCATTCTGAGAGACACACTCGGCTTCAGGAGTCATTCTGAGGGACACACTCGGCTTCAGGAGTCATTCTGAGGGACACACTCGGCCTCAGGAGTCATTCTGAGGGACACACTCGGCTTCAGGAGTCATTCTGAGAGACACACTCGGCTTCAGGAGTCATTCTGAGGGACACTCGGCCTCAGGAGTCATTCTGAGGGACACTCGGCTTCAGGAGTCATTCTGAGGGACACACTCGGCTTCAGGAGTCATTCTGAGGGACACACTCGGCTTCAGGAGTCATTCTGAGAGACACTCGGCTTCAGGAGTCATTCTGAGGGACACACTAGGCTTCAGGAGTCATTCTGAGGGACACACTCGGCTTCAGGAGTCATTCTGAGGGACACTCGGCTTCAGGGGTCATTCTGAGGGACACCCGGCTTCAGGAGTCATTCTGAGGGACACTCGGCCTCAGGAGTCATTCTGAGGGACACACGGCTTCAGGAGTCATTCTGAGGGACACACTCGGCCTCAGGAGAAATTCTGAGGGACACTCGGCTTCAGGAGTCATTCTGAGGGACACACTCGGCCTCAGGAGTCATTCTGAGGGACACTCTAGGCTTCAGGAGTCATTCTGAGGGACACTCGGCTTCAGGAGTCATTCTGAGGGACACTCTCGGCTTCAGGAGTCATTCTGAGGGACACTCGGCCTCAGGAGTCATTCTGAGGGACACACTCGGCTTCAGGAGTCATTCTGAGGGACACTCGGCTTCAGGAGTCATTCTGAGGGACACACTTGGCTTCAGGAGTCATTCTGAGGGACACACTCGGCTTCAGGAGTCATTCTGAGAGACACACTCGGCTTCAGGAGTCATTCTGAGGGACACTCGGCCTCAGGAGTCATTCTGAGGGACACACTCGGCTTCAGGAGTCATTCTGAGGGACACTCGGCTTCAGTAGTCATTCTGAGAGACACACTCGGCTTCAGGAGTCATTCTGAGGGACACACTCGGCTCCAGGAGTCATTCTGAGGGACACACTCGGCTTCAGGAGTCATTCTGAGGGACACACTCGGCCTCAGGAGTCATTCTGAGGGACACTCGGCTTCAGGAGTCATTCTGAGGGACACTCGGCTTCAGGAGTCATTCTGAGGGACACACTCGGCTTCAGGAGTCATTCTGAGGGACACACTCGGCCTCAGGAGTCATTCTGAGGGACACACTCGGCTTCAGGAGTCATTCTGAGGGACACTCGGCTTCAGGAGTCATTCTGAGGGACACACTCGGCTTCAGGAGTCATTCTGAGGGACACACTCGGCTTCAGGAGTCATTCTGAGAGACACACTCGGCTTCAGGAGTCATTCTGAGGGACACACTCGGCCTCAGGAGTCATTCTGAGGGACACACTCGGCCTCAGGAGTCATTCTGAGGGACACTCGGCTTCAGGAGTCATTCTGAGAGACACTCGGCTTCAGGAGTCATTCTGAGGGACACTCGGCTTCAGGAGTCATTCTGAGGGACACACTCGGCTTCAGGAGTCATTCTGAGGGACACTCGGCTTCAGGAGTCATTCTGAGGGACACTCGGCTTCAGGAGTCATTCTGAGGGACACACTCGGCTTCAGGAGTCATTCTGAGGGACACACCCGGCTTCAGGAGTCATTCTGAGGGACACTCGGCTTCAGGAGTCATTCTGAGAGACACACTCGGCTTCAGGAGTCATTCTGAGGGACACTCGGCCTCAGGAGTCATTCTGAGGGACACTCGGCTTCAGGAGTCATTCTGAGGGACACACTCGGCTTCAGGAGTCATTCTGAGGGACACACTCGGCTTCAGGAGTCATTCTGAGGGACACACTCGGCTTCAGGAGTCATTCTGAGGGACACTCGGCTTCAGGAGTCATTCTGAGAGACACACTCGGCTTCAGGAGTCATTCTGAGGGACACTCGGCCTCAGGAGTCATTCTGAGGGACACTCGGCTTCAGGAGTCATTCTGAGGGACACACTCGGCTTCAGGAGTCATTCTGAGGGACACACTCGGCTTCAGGAGTCATTCTGAGGGACACACTCGGCTTCAGGAGTCATTCTGAGGGACACACTCGGCTTCAGGAGTCATTCTGAGGGACACTCGGCTTCAGGAGTCATTCTGAGGGACACACTCGGCTTCAGGAGTCATTCTGAGGGACACACTCGGCCTCAGGAGTCATTCTGAGGGACACACTCGGCTTCAGGAGTCATTCTGAGGGACACACTCGGCTTCAGGAGTCATTCTGAGGGACACTCGGCTTCAGGAGTCATTCTGAGGGACACTCGGCTTCAGGAGTCATTCTGAGGGACACACTCGGCTTCAGGAGTCATTCTGAGGGACACACTCGGCTTCAGGAGTCATTCTGAGGGACACTCGGCTTCAGGAGTCATTCTGAGGGACACTCGGCTTCAGGAGTCATTCTGAGGGACACACTCGGCTTCAGGAGTCATTCTGAGGGACACACTCGGCTTCAGGAGTCATTCTGAGGGACACTCGGCTTCAGGAGTCATTCTGAGGGACACACTCGGCCTCAGGAGTCATTCTGAGGGACACTCGGCTTCAGGAGTCATTCTGAGGGACACTCGGCTTCAGGAGTCATTCTGAGGGACACTCGGCTTCAGGAGTCATTCTGAGGGACACACTCGGCTTCAGGAGTCATTCTGAGGGACACACTCGGCTTCAGGAGTCATTCTGAGGGACACTCGGCTTCAGGAGTCATTCTGAGGGACACACTCGGCTTCAGGAGTCATTCTGAGGGACACACTCGGCTTCAGGAGTCATTCTGAGGGACACACTCGGCTTCAGGAGTCATTCTGAGGGACACTCGGCTTCAGGAGTCATTCTGAGGGACACTGTACCTTAGTTAGCCATCACAGCAGCTGAGTGGGGGAGGACCAGAGTGTAGACTTCTTCCTCTGCTGGGCAGGGAGATACCGGGTTCGATAAGAAGCCCCTCAGTTATTATTGTAGTGTTCCCTACTGAGGACATCAGTGGCAACTATCCTACTGTTGTGTAGGTATGGAACGGAACTGTGCTGGAAGCATTAGCTATGAACGTCAGCATGAAAATCCATTGCCCAGTCCATTCCTGTCAATAATTGCTTATTATGAATAAAATTTATTTCCATACAAAATCTTTTAAACAATAAGCTGAAATTCTTGAACTTAAGCAGATTTCCATCCACATAGAATCTGTAGTATAGCACCATCAGGGCTGAAGGAGAACTGGCCTCAAGATCAAGATTCGATTTTACTTATCACATGTACATGGAAACACACAGTGAAATATGTTGTTTGCATTAATAACCGACTCAACCAAGGATGTGCTCGGCCACACATTCATTGCTAACACAGCATGTTCACAATGTTCAATAGAACACAGCAACCAAACAAGCCACATTCCTCCCTCCCACCCACCCACCCAGTCACACAGTCCTCCAACCCTATAACAGCCCGTCTTCTTCGGATTCCAGCCTCTGATAGATGTTGTGCCAGTGGACACGCACAGATTTGTAGACCTGGGCTCCAGCCAACGGACCTGGTGCAACTAGGGGCAAACGTGCAGAGTGGAGGGAACTGGGGGTATCAGGGTTGATTTACAGGAACAAATGGTGACAAATTAAGCAAGCCCTCAAGGCACTGAAATACCGAAAACACGTACAACTCAGCGGCCACTTTGCGAGCTACAGCTGTACATATCTAATCAGCCAATCACGTGGTAGCAACTCAATGCATAAAAGCATACAGACATGGTCAAGAGGTTCAGTTGTGCAGACCAAACATCAGAATGGGGAAGAAACGTGATCTAAGTGACTTTGCACAACAGGGTGGTGTGCTTAGCCGCTTGCTCTAATTGCTTCACACTTTTGACTGTGTGGCTAAGCACATCTTCAATGCCATATTCAAGTTTGCTGACAAAGCTACTGTCCTATGCAGAATCAAAAATGTGGTGATGAATCAGCATACAGGAGGGAAACTGGATGTGTGGGGCCATAACACAACCTCTTACTAAATGTCAACAAGGCCAAGGTGCTGATTACTGACTTCGGGAGAAGAAAGCTACAAGCCAGTCCTCTTTGGAAGATCAGAGGTGGGGAGGGTCAGCGACTTTAAATTCCTCAGGGTTATTATTTCAGAGGACCTGTCCTGGACCCAGCACCTTTCTGAAATTATGAAAGAAAGCACGGAACTGTTTCTACTTCTTTAGAAGCCTGTGAAGATTTGACATGACATCTAGAGCTCTGACAACCTGTAAACATGTAATGGAGACTGTATTGACTGGTACACAAAAATTCAACAAACAAAATAGTAGATATGGACCAGCCTCTGTCATTGGAAATATCTGCATGAAGCATTGTCACAGAAAATCAGCCATCCATCACCAGGATGCCCTACCATCCAGGACATGCTCTTTTCTTGCTGTTGCCATTAGGAAGAAGGTACAGGAGCCTCAGGATTCACCCTACCAGGTCAGGAACAGTTACTACCCCTCGGCCATCAGGCTCTCACCTTCACTTACCCATCACTGAAATATTCCCACAACCTAGGGACTGACTCTCCAGAATTCTTCATCTCATGATCCTGATAGTTTTTTGCTTGCTTGCTTATTTATTTATCTATCTATCTATCTATCTATCTATCTATCTATCTATCTATCTATCTAGCTATCTATCTATCTATCTATTTATTTATTTTTATTATTATTATTATTTCTGCTTGTTTATATTTGCACAGTTTGTTATCTTTTGCTCACTGATTGAACATCAAAGCTGTGGTCTTTCATTGATTCTGTTATGGTTATTATTCCATGGATTTATTGAGCCTGCCCACAAGAAAATGTATCTCAGGGTTGTATGTGGTGACATAAATGTACTTTGAGCTTTGACTATGGAATGACAGTTGGTGCCAGACAGAGTGGTTTGAGTAACTCAGAAACTGCTGACCTCCTGGGATTTTCATGCACGACAGACTCTGGAGCTTACAGTGAATGATGTGAGAAACAAAGCCACCCCGTGTGCGATGGTGAAAATGCCTTGTTAATGAGAGAGGTCAGAGGAGAATGGCCAGGCTGACAGGAAGGCCAAGTTTCTCCAATGACCACACAGTGGCATACAGAACAGCATCTACACATTAAACTTTGTCGTGGATGGGATGCAGCATTAAGGTACACCCAGTGGCCTCTTCACTCAGTACAAAATGTTCCTAATTAAGTGACCACTGACTGTATCTGTATAAATCAAGAGGCAAAGAATGGGTGGGGTAGTGCGGGATGGAAGGGGGGAACACAGCACTGTTAAATCCTCTCACAGCTCCTGAAAAGCTGCCCAGAAGAACTCAGTATGATTTCATTTAAGTACTATTCAAAGAATTTCACGAGTGGTTTGCTAAGCATTGAAATGCATGGTTAAGCAAGGAGAATGAATAGTGCGGAATAACTTGGAAACCCTTTCACTCGCCAGCTTCTGCAGCACCACTTGTCAGTGGATCTGATAACCTGCAGCCTCCACACTGTCGGGGAAATCTTCAAAAGGCAATCCCTGCATCATGAAGGAGTAATGGTGGCTGGGTGACTGTCAGGAGAAGAAAGGGAAATGGGTAGACAGTACAGAGCACCCCTGTTTCTGTTCTGCTCAATACTGTTTTGGATACTGTTGAGAGGGAAGGCCTACCAGGTCTCTGCCATTGTGTTTGGTGCTTTAGCTCAGAAGAGAAGAGAACATAGAAACTTACAGCACATTACAGGCCCTTCAGCCCACAAAGAAGTGAAGAGGACTGCAGTAGTGGAGGTCTGTTATTAGTGGCGTTCTTCAGGAATCTGTGCTGGGATCTCTGCTATTCCGATGTATATAAATGACCTGGGTAAAAATGTAGGTGGGTGGGTTAGTAATTTGTGGATGATACCAAGACTGGTGGAGTCGTGGATAGTGTAGAAGACTGGCAATGAATACAACATGATACAGACCAGTTGCAGATATGGGCTGAGAAATGGCAAGGTGGTGTTTAACCCAGATAACTGTGAGGCTTTGCACCTCAGCAGCAAATGCACTAATTAGGACAAGGTCCTTACCAGCATTACTGAGCAGAGAGATCTTGGGGTCCAAGTTCATAGCTCCTGGAAAGTTTATACACAGGTCAATTGGGTGGTTAAGAAGGCTCATGGACTGCCTGCTTTTATTCATTGAGGCATTGCATTCAAAAGTTAGGAGGGTAAGTCATAATTTTATAAAATTCTGGTTAGGCCTCATCTGGAGGATTTCAAACTTTTCTGGTGACCCCACTATAGGAAGGATGTTGAGGCTCTGGAGGGGGTGCAGAAGATGTTTACCAGGATGCTGCCTGGCTTTGAGGTCATGTGCCATCTTGAGATGCCGGACAAACTTGGGTTATTTTCTCAGGAGTTCTGGAAGCTGAGGAGAGATCTGACAGAGCCTGCAAGATTATGAGAGGCATAGATAGATTATGATAGACAGGGAACATCTGTTTCCCAAGGTCAGAATGTCTCATTCAAGAAGGCATGAATTGAAGGTGAGAGGGAGTAGGTTCAAGGAAGATATGAGGGGTAAGTTTTTCACTTAGATAGTCATAGATACCTGGTATGGTGGTAGAGGCAATTACATCAGAGGCTTTTGGATAGGCACGAGGATGTAAGGAGGGACATGGACATGGTGTAGGTTGGAGACATTAGTGTTTGGGTGTTTTTGAGTTGCTTTTTACTTGGTTTGGCCCAACACTGTGAGCCGAATGACCTGTGCCTGCGCTGCACTCTTCTATGTTTTGTGAAATCATGCTGACCGCAGCCTATTTTATCACCTGCCTCCACGCACCCCGAAACGTGACTCCAACATCTTTCCAACCACTGAGGTCAGACTAACTGGCTTATAATTTCCTTTCTTCTGTCTCTCTCCCTTCTTGAAGAATGGAGTGACATTTGTAATTTTCCAGTCTTTCAGAACCATGTCAGAATCTATTGATTCTTGAAAGATCATTGCTAATGTATTTATAATCTTTTCAGTTACCTCTTTCAGAACTCAGGGCTATAGTCCATCTGATAACAGGGGATTTATCTACCTTCAGAATCTTTCTGCTTCCCAAAAACCTTCTCTCTACTGACAGTAAATTCACTTACTTCTGCCCCCTGACACTTTTAAACATCTGGCATACTGCTAATGACTTCAAGAGTGAAGGCTGAGGCAAAATAATTATTCAGTTCGTCCACTCTTTCCTTGTCCCCATTACTAGCTGTCCAGCATCATTTTCCAGTGGTTTTATTTTTTTCTCACCTCTCTTTTTCTCTTTATATACCTGAAGAAACGTTTGGTGTCCTCTTTCATCTTATTGGCTAGCTTACCTTTGTATTCCTCCTTGTCTTCTTTTTGATGTTTTTTAGTTGCCTTCTGTTGTTTTTAAAAGCTTCCCCATAATTGATGGCTTTGAGGCCAAGTGTGCAGTCAATAGGAAGATAGGTGGAGGCGCAGATAGTGTTGAGGAAGCAGACAGGCTATAGAGGACTTAGACAGATTAGGAGAATGGGCAAAGAAGTGGCAGATGGAATAGAGTGCTGGGAAGTGGGAATAAAAGAGCAGAGTATTTTCCAAGTAGGGAGAGAATTCAGAACTCTGTGCATGAAAGGAGTGAACGAGCCAGTGTTTGTCCATTGTTGGGTTAGACAACGTTGCAGAGCCAACATGAGGTGAGCAGAGTGGAGGTGGCGGGGACCAGGCCCATGGACAAGGGAAGACCCAAGATTGACCAATTGTACTTTGAACCTTGAGTCGAATGATCCAAAGGGACTTGAGAATCCTCCTGTAGGATTCCCTGAAGGTTAATTTTCAGGTTGAGTAGGTGGAGAGAAGGCAAATGCAATATTGGCATTAATTTCAAGAGGACTTGAATATAAAAGCAAGGATGTAATGCTGAGGCTTTATAAGGCACTGGGGAAGCCTCACTTGGAGTATTGTCAGCAGTTTTCAGCACCTTATCTAAGAAAGGATGTGCTGACATTGGACAAGGTCCAGGAACAAAAGGCTTTTTGTATGAGGAGTGATTGATGGCTCAGGGCCTTTACTCGCTAGAGTTTAAAAATATGGTGGGGGGGGGGGTGGAATTCTCGTTGAAAGCTATCAAATGTTAAAAGGCCTTGATAGAGTATATGTGGAGAAAGTATTTCCCATGGCGGGGAGTCTAGGACCAGAAGCCACAGTCAAAATAGAAGGACTTCCATTTAAAACGAAGAAGAAAGGAAGTTGATGGTGAATCTGTGAAATTTGTTGCCACAGTTGGCTACGGAGGCCAGGCCATCGTGTGTATTCAGTGCAGAGGCTGATAAGTTCTTGTTTATTCAGTGTGTGGAAGTTTGCAGGGAGAGGGCAGGAGAATGGTGGTCAGAGAGAAGTTCTGCTCCAAAGTCTTATGGTCTTACAGGTAGCTACGCCCAAGATGCAGGACACTGGAAACTGGGTGACAGTCAAAAAAGTTGAAAGGGAATAGACAGCCAGTGTAGAGTACCCTGTGGCCATTCCCTTCAACAACAGGTATACCACTTTGGATATTGTATGGGTGGGGGGAGGGAAATAACCTAGCAGAGAAAAGTCACAGCAGTCAGGTCTCTGTCACAGAGTCAGGCTCTATGGCACGGAAGGAAAGAATAGAGAAGAGACAAACTGATAGGAGATTCACTATTTAGGGGAAGGAAAATAAGGTTCTGTGGACGAGAAGGGGGTTCCCAGATGATATGTTGCCTCCAGGGTGCAAGGGCCTGGGATCAAATCCTCAGCATTCTTAAGTGGGAGTGTGAGCAGCCAGAAATCGTGGTCCATGTCAGTACCAATAACATAAATAGGAAGAGGGATGACACTGCAAAGTAAGTTCAGGGAGTTAGTTGCTTAGTTAAAGAATAGGACCTCCAGGATTGTGATCTCAGGATTGCTACCCGTGCCACATACTGGTGAGGCCAGAAATAGGAAGATTATACCGTTTAACACATGGCTAAGGAGTTGGTGCAGAAAGGAGGGCTTCAGATTTTTGGATTATTATTTTCTCTTCTAGGGAAGGTGGGACTAATACAGAAGAGATGCACTTAAACTGGAGGGGTACAAATGTCCTGGTGGAAAAGTTTGTTAGTGCTGTATGGGGTGGGTGGTTGTTAAACTAGAGTTGCAAGATAATGGGGACCAGAGTGCCAGAACAGATAGTGGAGTGATTGTGGAGACAGATGTTATTAAGACTTCAGACAAGGTCAGGAGTCAAATGGTTGAGCATACATTCTGAGCTGCGTATATCTCAATGCAAGAAGTGTTGTAGGAAAGTGAGATGAGCTTGGGCATAGATTAACACATGGAATTATGATGTTGTGGCCATTAGTGAGACGATTGCAGGAGTGTCAGGACTCACAGCTTAATATTCCGAATTCCATTGTTTTAGAGCTGGAGGAATTAAAGAGGGACGGGTGGCATTACTAGCCAGAGAAAACGTCATGGCAGTGGTCTTTCAGGACAGACTGAAGAACTTGTTTAGTGAGGCTTTATATATGGAACTGTGAAATAAGAAAGCTATGACCACATTAATGAGCTATATTATGGACCATTCAACAGTCTACAGCATTTAGAGGAACAAGTTTGACACTCAAAGCTGCTGCGCAAGTTGACTCTGTGCTTAAGAAAGATGAATGATGCACTGGCCTTCATCAACCATGGGATTGAGTTTAAGAGCCGAGAGGTAATGTTACAGCCATATAGGACCCTGGTCAGAATCCACTTGGAGTACTGTGCTCAATTCTGGTCACCTCACTACGGGAAGGATGTGGAAACTATAGAAAGGGTGCAGAGGAGATTTACAAGGATGTTGCCTGGATTGGGGAGCATGTCTTAAGAGAGTAGGTTGAGTGAACTCGGCCTTTTCTCCTTGGAGTGACAGAGGATGCGAGGTGACTTGATAGAGGTGTATAAGATGATGAGAGGCATTGATCATGTGGATAGTCAGAGGCTTTTTCCCAGAGCTGAAATGGCTAGCATGAGAGGGCACAGTTTTAAGGTGCTTGGAAGTAGGTACAGAGGAGATGTCAAGGGCAAGCTTTTTACTCAGGGAGTGATGAATGCGTGGAATGGGCTGTCGGCAACAGTGGTGGAGGCGGATACAATAGGGTCTTTTGAGAGACTCCTGGATAAACACATGGAGCTTAGAAAAATAGAGGGCTATGGGTAACCCTAGGTAATTTCCACGTTTAGCACAGCTTTGTGGGTTGTAGGGCCTGTATTGTGCTGTAGGTTTTCTATGTTTCTAAATTTGTGGAGAGATCACAAACTTTTGTAAGAAACATAAGGTTGTGATAAGTAGGTGATTTTAACTCTCCACATTTTGACTGAGACTCCCATACTGTAAAAGGACTAAATTGGATAGAATTTGTCAAATGTGTTCAGAAAAGTTTCCTTAAACAGCACTTAGAAGACCCAATGAGAGAGTGTGCCATACTATACTTGATCTGCTATTAGGAAATGAGACAGGGCAGGTGACAGAAATTTGTGTTGGGGAACACTTTGCATCTGGTAATCATAATGCCACTGGTTTCAAGGAAATTATAGAAAAGGATAGGTATGGTCCTCAGATTGAAGGGTTAAATTGAAGAAAGGCTAATTTTGATGGTATTAGAAAGGATCTGGCAAGTGAGGATCAGGAAAAGTGGTTTTCTAGCAAGTGGGAGGCCTGCAAAAGTGAAATGTTGAGAGTACAAAACTTATATGGGGCTGTCAGAAAAAAAGGCAAGGATAACAAGTTTAGGGAACATTGGTTTTCGAGAGATATTCAGGCCCTGCTTAGGAAAGGAAAAGCTGCGTGGCAGGTCTAGGCAAGTGGGAATAAATGAGGTACTTGAGAAGTATAATAAATACAAAAGGACACTTAAATAAATCAGGAGGGGTACAGGAAGGCATGAGGTTGCCCTAGCAGACAAGCTGAAGGAGAATCCTAAGAGAATCTGGAAGATCAGAATGGTAATCCATACGTGGAGCCAAAAGAGAAAGGGGAAATCTGAAATGGATATTTTTGTATCTGAATTTACTCAGGAAACAGACACATCATCTCTCCTGGTGTTCTGCCGGCAGTGCAGTCTTCTTTGCAGTGGTGTGCTGGGGCAATGACATCAACACGGGTGATGCCAACAGGCTCAATAAACTGGTTAGAAAGGCTGCTCTGGCTCGGGGATCAAACTGGTCACACTGGAGGCTGTGCGAGAACAAAGGACCCTACCTAAATCCTGGCAATTCCGGACAATGTTTCTCACCCTCTGCGTGTCACCCTGGCTGAACAGAAGAACAATTTCAGTAAGAGACTGAGACAACTGCAAGGGAAGCACAGGAGCACCTACAGAACCGCTTTGAATCGATGGACTGGACTGTATTCGGGGATTCATCATCGAACCTGGATGAATATGCTGCAGTTGTTACTGACTTCATTAAAACCTGTGTGGATGAGTGTGTGCCCACAAAGACTTACCGTAACTTCCCAAACCAAAAGACGTGGATGAACCAGGAGGTACGTCATCTGCTGAAGGCCAGATCTGTGGCATTCAAGTCTGGCGACCCAGGCCTGTACCAGAAAACCAGGTATGATTTTCGGAGGGCTATTTCAAGGGTGGAGAGACAATTTCGAATGAGGTTGGAGGCGACATCAGATGCATGGCAACTCTGGTAGCGTCTACAAGGCATTGCTTCCTACGAAGTGAAACCCAATAGTATGAATGGCAGTGATGCTTCACTACCAGATGAGCTCAACACCTTCTATGCACGCCTTGAAAGGGAGAACACAACTACAGCTGTGAAGATCCCTGCTGTACCTGATGGCCCTGTGATCTCCGTCTCAGAGGCCGATGTCAGACTGTCTTTAAAGAGAGTGAACCCTCGCAAGGTGGAAAGTCCCGATGGAGTACCTGGTAAGGCTCTGAAAACCTGTGCCAACCAGCTAGAGGAGTATTCAAGGATGTTTTCAACCTCTCACTGCTACAGATGGGTTCCCACTTGCCTCAAAAAGGCAACAATTATAACACTGCCTAAAAAATTAGTGTAAGCTGCCCTAATGACTGACGCCCAGTAGCACTCACATCGACGGAGATGAAATGCTTTGAAAGTTGGTCATGACTAGACTGAACTCCTGCCTCAGCAAGGACCTGGACCCATTGCAATTTGCCTGTTGCCACAATAGGTCAATGGCAGGTGCAATCTCAATGGCTCTCTACATGGCTTTGGACCACCTGGACAACACAAACACCTATGTCAGGATGCTGTTCATCGACTACAGCTCAGCATTTAACACCATCATTCCCACAATCCTGATTGAGAAGTTGCAGAACCTGAGCCTCTGTACCTCCCTCTACAATTGGATCCTCAACTTCCTAACTGGAAAACCACAATCTGTTCAAATTGGTGACAACATATCCTTCTTGCTGATGATCAACACTGACGCACCTCAGGGGTGTGTGCTTAGCCCACTGCTCTACTCTCTATATACACATGACTGCATGGCTAGGCATAGCTCAAATGCCATCTATAAATTTGCTGATGATACAACCATTGTTGACGAAAGAGCTGATTGTGGACTTCAGAAAGGGTAAGACAAAGGAGCACATACCAATCCTCACAGAGGGTTCAGATATGGAGAGAGTGAGCAGTTTCAAGTTCCTGAGTACCAAGATCTCTGAGGATCTAACCTGGACCCAACATATCAATGTAGTTATAAAGAAGGCAAGCAGTGACTATGCTTCATTAGGAGTTTGAAGAGATTTGGCATGTCAACAAATACACTCAAAAACTTCTATAGTTGTACCATAGAGGGCATTCTGACAGGTTGCATCACTGTCTGTTATGGGGGAGAGGGCTACTGCACAGGACCAAAAGAAGCTGCAGAGGGTTATAAACTTACTCAGTTCCATCTTGGGTACTAGCCTACAAAATACCCAGGATATCTTCAAGGATCGGTGTCTGAGAGAGACAACATCCATTATTAAGGACCTCCAGCACCCAGGGCATGCCCTTTTCTCACTGTTACCATCAGGTAGGAGGTACAGAAGCCTGAAGGAACACACTCAGCGATTCAGGAACAGCTTCTTCCCCTCTGCCATCTGATTCCTAAATGGACATTGAACCCATGAACACTACCTCACGTTTTTTAATATATATTATTTCTGCTCTTTGCATGGTTTTTAATCTATTCAATATATGTATACCGTAGCTGATTTTTTTTCTTCTTCTATATTATGTATTGTGTGAACTGCTGCTGCTAAGTTAACAAATTTCACGACAAATGCTGATGATAATTATCTTGATTCTGATTCTGAAAAAAACTGTGCTGCTCCAAAGAGTGCTGTCATTCCTACTCACAGCCATTAGGCTCCATAATCAACCTATAGCCAGGGAAGTGATGAACACCTCCTGCTAGACCGTTATTAGCCTCCATTTACCAGGGCTCTATTTAAGTCCTGTTTACCACACCCTACCATCACAGAGACCTTGTGCAATACTGTGCAATACTACCATCACTTTTTATCTGGATGGTGTGAATGTGCAGCCATTGTCATCTTTGACTTGGAAATCTTATAGACATTTTTTATCCTTTCTTACTTCTCTTCTAAGATTTGACTATCTGTGCACTTTGAGTGCTATTGTGACACTGTCATTTCTTTTGGGATTGATAAAGTATCAATCTATCTATAGAAGTGAGGCAAAGCAACAGAAAGGTCATGGACCCTGCACAGATTGCAGAAGAGGATGTGTTTGCTGTCATGGGGCAAATTAGGGTACATGAATCCTCAGGGCCTGACAGGGTGTTTCCTCGGACCTGTGGGAGGCAAGTGCAGAAATTGCAGGGGCCCAGCAGAGATAATTAAAATCAAGTTTATTGTCATTTAACTACAGTACCTATAAAAAGTATTCACACCCCCACCCGCCCCCCCCCCACCCCCGGCTTGGAAGTTTTCATGTTTTACTGTTTTACGACATTGAATCACAGTGGAATTAATTTGACTTTTTTGACACTGATCAACAGAAAAAGACTCTTTCATGTCAAAGTGAAAACAGATTTCTACAAAGTGATCTAAATTAATTGCAAATATAAAACACAATATAATTTGGAGGTGAGCTTTATTAAGTCTGGAACGATTGCCCTTCCATAGATAGGACAAAATAATAGAATCTAAGGAGTCAAAATAAGCTTTAGAAATTAAAAATTGGAATAGATTGAAATAAGTATAAAAATTTAGGAAGGATATTCATTTTAATAACATTAGTTCGACCTGCCAGAGACATAGATAAGGGTGACCATTGTGTCAAACTCTGTTTTGTAGAGTTCAAAAGATTAGCAAAATTTTCACGGAAAAGATCCTTAAAATTCCTTGTTACTGTAATACCAAGGTAGGTGAATTGATTATTAACTACTTTAAAAGGGAGGTCATGAAATACTAATGCTTGTGCTTCTTTATTAATTGGGAAGAGTTCACTCTTGTGTAGATTGAGTTTATAGCCAGAAAGCTGGCTGAATTAATCAAAAAGTTAAACCACTGGGGGTAAGGAAGTGGACGGATTTGATAGAAAAATAATAGATCGTCGCCATAAAGAGAAACTTTATGCTCAACACCCCCCACCCCAAATCCCCATCAATTCAGGACAACTTTGAAGCACAATCGCCAGTGGCTCAATGGCCAAATCAAAAAGGAAGAGACTTAAAGGGCATCCTTGACGGGTGCCATGTTTAAAGCTAAATGACTGGGATTGCTGAGACTTAGTCAAAACAGAAGTGGTGGGACGTAGGAATAAAAATTTAATCCATGAAATAAAACTTTGACCAAGATCGAATTTTTCTAAAACCACAAAAAGGTAATTCCACTCTACATGATCAAACGCTTTCTACACATCAAGAGAAATAATACATTCAGGAGTCCCAATTGAGGGTGAATATAAGATATTAAATAAATTCCGTATATTAAAAAAGGAAAGAGTTTTAATAAAACCGGTTTGGTTATCAGAAATAATAGCAGGTATAATATTCTCCAATCTGTGGGACAAAACTTTGGTCAAGATTTTAATATCAACATTTAACAAAGAAATTAGTCTATATGAAGAACACTCAGTTGGATCTTAAAAGAATAATACATGCCTCATTAAATGATGGTGGCAATTTACCATATTTAAACGAATCAGATAGAACTGAAAGTAACTGAGATGAAAGTAGTGAGGAAAATGATATATAAAATTCTGCAGAGAACGCATCAGGTCCAGGATATTTGCCCGATGGTGGTGGAGAAATGGCAGAAGATACTTCTTCTAGTGATATTGGCGCATTAAGCTTTAAAGTCAGAGGAGAGTGAAGGAATATTCAAACTATTTTTAAAAAAGGTCAACAGAAATATTATCATTTAAAGATTCAGAGGTGTAAAGCCGAGAGTAATAATTCTTAAATGAATCATTAATTTCAGAATGATTCGAGGTAATATTCCCATTCTTCATTCGAATCTTTGTAATATGTTGTTTGGCTTTAGAGCGTCTCAATTGGTTAACTAGAAACTTGCCAGATTTATCACCATGAAACTAAAAGTGACTCTTGCTTTCAAGAAGTTGACGTTCAACTGGTTGAGTAGAGATAAGGTCAAATTTAGTTTGAAGTTCTACTCGCTTCTTGTACAATTCAGGATTTTTAGTCTGAGCATATAGTTGGTCTAGTACTTTAATCTGACTGATCAAATCTAATCGCTCTAAATGGGTCTTTCTTTTGAGATTCGCTGTATATGAAATTATTTAACCCGTCAAATATGCTTTCATAGCATCCCAGGCAATCTGGGATGAGATTTCAGGTGATGTATTGGTGTTTAAGAAAAAAAAGTTATCTGGTCCTTATAAATTTTACAAATTCAGTTTTACAAAATGTACAAATGTAAATTTTACAAAATCATCATCCAATAACAAAGTTGGATTAAAATGCCAATGTTTATTCATTTGAGGAAGACCAGGGAAATTTAAAGACAAGGTAACTGCAGCATGATTCGAAATCAACATACTCTGATAATCACGTGTGAACAAATGAAATCAGCTGATTATCAATTAAGAATAATCAATTCTAGTAAAGGTATGGTGGACATGTGAAAAAAAGAATAATCTCTTTCAGTAGGATGAAAAAAAACGCCACACATCAGAGATACCATAGTTAGAAAGGAAAGAATGAATAGCTAAAGCAGATTTATTAGGTAATCTAGGACCAGAGGACGATCAATCCAAAGCTGAATCTAACTAACAGTTAAAGTCACCACCCAGTATAAAAGAATATAGATTCAAATCAGGTAATAAAGAAAAAAAAGTTCAAAAAAGTTCACATCATCCAAATTAGGGGTATTTAAATTAGCTAATAATACCTTAGTATTATACAATTTCCCAGAAACAATAATAAAACGACCATTTGTATCAGATACCTTACTGTGGAGCTCAAAAGGAACATTTTGATTAATAAGGATAGAAACCCCCACCCTGGCTTTGGCCGGGAAGGAAGAATGGAAGTGCTGACCCACCCATCTTGACATAAGATGAGAATTGTCAAAACTTCGAATATGAGTTTCTTGCAGAAAAGCAATGTCAGCTTTAAGTTGCTTAAGATGTGAAAAGACCTTCCTTCTTTTAACAGGATGGTTCATTCCCTTTACATTCTAGCTTATAAATTTCAACAAACTAACCATTATCAATTATTAAAACATAGAAAGTAGTAGGCATAAACAAGATCAAACATTGAAATAACAGTTCTGGAGCAAAGGTATATATCAATAAAATCAGGACAAAAAAGTGTCCTGAATAACAAAGAATAACAAAAAGCACTCAATAATGTTGGCAATAGAGAACCCACCCCACCCTCCAATCCCAAAACTAGATAGCTACCCAAAAAAGCAGCAAGCCGTACAAAAAAAGAGAACCCAAAATCCAGCTTCCAGTTTCGTAACATTGACATAAGCTCTGTTTAACTAGTATAACAGAAACTAGAGAACTTATACACTACAAATCAAAATTATAGATGAAGAGAAACAACACCATCAAAAAAGTATATAAAACTTAATTCAGAATAATAATCCCAAATAATCTACCCGCGAGAAACTATGAAAGAAAAAAATTGTAAATTAAAAAGAAAACAGAGGGAAAAAACCAGAGAGAAAAATAATTTTATATGTTAAAAAAAGTACTTATCGGCTGTTTAAAAAAAGCAAACCAAATCTGATGTAGTAAACTGGCTGGGAAACCTTCAATAAATTTCTGCGCCTCCCTAACCAACTGAAACCATTTGTGGTCCCCAGTATTGAGAGTTATTCAGAGGTGGACTGGATTACACAAAAGAATCTGAGTCCACAAGAAAGCTTTTTAAAAAAAAGCTTTGGGACTTCCGGTAAGATGGCGATCGTTTAAACTTTCGCTCCGTTTCATTTTTTACCTTCGCACTCTTTATCTCCCAGTTCGTTAATTTTTTTTTGCCTTCTTTTCTGCCTGTGAATATGCTTATCTCACAGTGGCTACAAAGCTTACTGAATCTGGGAAAAAAGAAGCCTCCACGTCTGTGACTGCCGAGATTCTCTCTGTCCTGGAATAGCATCAACAAGACATTGTATCTGAATTTAAGTCTTCTTTCAGTACATTGGAGTCAAAATTGGAACAAATTAATGCCAGAGTGGATGATCATGCCGAACGTCTTTCTCACATTGACTTAACTTCCGAAGCCGTCTGTTCCAATTTGACTGAGCAAAACACAAAGCTTACTCTCAAGATAACCAACCTTGATAACCAGATCAGGCGTTATAATCTATGAATTCTCAGCTTGCCAGAGGCTATCAAAAGGGAATCTCCCGTTGAATTTTTCTCTTTCTTACTTTGTGAGGTTTTCAGGAAGGAATTTCTTTCGACTCCACCTGAGTTAGACAGAGCGCACCGGATATTCATACCCAAGTCTGACCTGGGCTCTAGGCCACATCCAGTAATTCTCTGTTTTCATGGATATCAGGTGAAAAACCTTCTGATCAGGGAGGCACGCCGGAGGGGGAAACTGGATTATCGGGGTCACAGCATTCGCATCGTTGAAGACTATGCCCCTCAGGTTTTGAAGATGCACACTGAGTTCAAAGATGCTATAAAAGAGTTTTTAATCATGGACTCAAACTTTCTCTCTGTAACCCTGCCCATCTTCAAATAACTCTTACTACTGGGGACTACAAATGGTTTAAATCGGTCAAGGAGGCTTAGAAGTTTATTGAAGGTCTCCCAGCCATTTCGACTACATCGGACTCGGTTTGACTTTCTAAGATGGCCGATAAGTACGTTTTTTAAAAAAGAAGGTGGTATGGCTTTATCTAACTTCCATTTATATTATTGGGCAGCTAATATTCACTGTCTTACTTTCTGCTCCTTTTCTTATTGTCTGATTGTCCTAAATGGGTGGCAATGGAGTTGAACTCCACTAAGGATCTCTCTTTTCCTGCACTCCTTTGATCTGCACTCCCTTGTCGCTTGCCTAGACTAATTGTTAACCCTCTTATTAAATTTGGGCCCAGTTTAGAAAATGTAATGGTCTTCATGATTTCTCTCTTTCCAGTCCTATCTTGCATCATCTTTTCTTACTTCTATGCAAGATTCAACATTTCATGATGGTATAGAATGGGCATCAGGCACTTTGAAGATCTTTTCATTGATAATCATTTCGCAACTTTCCAACAACTCTCTGCAAAGTTCAATCTTCCTAATACCCACTTCTTTAGACACCTTCAAATTAAACATTTCATTAATCCTTTATTATCCAATTTTCCTGCAATGCCTGAGAAAAACATTGTGGACTTGTTTCTTTCCGTTAATCTATTAGGCGAAGGATTAATATCTTTTATTCGTGATAAATTAGTGACCCTAAATCGTGCCCCCTTTGATAAAATTAGAACAGCTTGGGAGCATGATTTAAATATTTCTTTATCTGATGCAGTTTGGGACTCAATTCTCAAGTTAGTTAACTCAACCTCTTTATGTGCTCACCACTGCCTTTTACAGTTTAAGGTTGTACATAGGGCTCACATGTCCAAAACTAAATTGTCCCGATTTTATCCTGACATTAGTCCCATTTTTGACAAGTGTAAAGGGATAAGTTCCCTTATCCATATGTACTGGGCCTGTCCTAGTCTAGAGAAATTTTGGAGAGAAGTTTTTTTAACTTTATCCCATATTCTTAATTGCCACTTAGAACCTAACCCTCTGATTGGTACCTTGGGTGAGGCAGATATATACTTGAGTCTGACTAAATGTCGAACATTATCTTCTGCCTCTCTTTTGGCTAGACGGTTAGTTCTTCTTAGGTGGAGAGATGTTGCCCCACCCACTCATACCCAATGGCTTAGTGATATTATGTCCTGTTTAGACCTTGAGAAAATTAACTACTTGCTTCTAAACTCGGACATAAAGTTTCAAAAGGTGTCTGGACCTTTTCTTGAATACTTTCACAACTCCTCTTTCGATTAAGTCTATTTTCTTTAATCCCTTACTTTCAGCTTTTTTAGTTTCTGTAAGTTCTGTGGTTTTCTTTTTGTTTGAAATTTCATTTTAGTTTTGGTAGTAGGCATTATTATTCTCTGTTTTATGTATATTTACAGTTTTGGGGGTTTGAACACTCTGAGTAATTTTTTTTACATCTTGTAATGTTTGGCCTGGAGTTTTTCTATCCTGTGGTGGGGGGGGAGGATACTAACTTTATATGGTTTTATTTTGGGTGCTATTTCCTTATTACTTTGAACTATATAATTGATAAGTTTATTTTGCACTGTATTAATCTTCATTTTGCTGTTGGGCTTTTTGTTTGTGGTTGTAAAATGCATAAAAAATCAATAGAAAACACAAGATAATTGATTGCATAAGTATTCAGCCCCTTTAATAAGACACACCAAATTATCACTGATGCAGCCAGTTGATTTTAAAAGTCACATAATTAGTTAAATGGAGATCACGCTGTGCAGGCAAGGTGCTTCAATTGATTGTTGTAAAAATACACCTGTACCTGGAAGGTTCAACTGCTGGTGAGTCAGTATCCCAGCCATAACTACACCGTGAAGACAAAAGAACACTCCAAGCAACTCTATGAAAAGCTTATTGAAAAGCACAAGTCTGGAAATGGATACAAGAAAATTTCCAAGTCACTGAGTATTCCTTGAAGTACAGTTAAGTCAATCATCATGAAATGGAAAGAATATGGCACAGCTGTAAATCTGCCTTGAGCAGGCTGTCTTCAAAAACGGAGTGACGGTGCAAGAAGGGGACTAGTGAGGGAGGTCACCAAAAGACCTGTGACAATTCTGGAGGAGTTAGAAGCTTCATTGACTGAGACAGGAGAGACTGTGTAAACAACAACTGTTGCCCAGGTGCTTCACCAGTCACAGCTTTATGGGAGAGTGGCAAAGAGAAAGCCACTGTTGAAAAAAACTCACTTGAAATCTCAGCTAGAGATTTCATCATCATAATAAACTTGTAATATTTAATAAACTCATCAAAAAATGTCTTTGGTTACATCCTGGACAGTTTTGAGTTAGTGGTGGTGAGGAGGTCACTAAACAAACTGTTATCCATTATGGACAATCAGACACATCCTCTCCACGACCTACTGAATAAGCAGTGGAGCACCCTTTCGAACAGACTCATTCAGCTCCGCTGTCACAAGGATCATCACAGATAATCTTCCCTGCCAAATGCAATAAGCACATAAAAAAGTTCATCTCTGTGTGACAGGAGAGCACACATCATAGTCCAATAGTTTCTGTTTCATTATTCTGTACATTATTATTGCACATTAGTAAATTATTATTATTCTGTCCTTTATAATATTGAACTGCTTCCATCTGGTAGGCGCTTCAGATCTCTCCAGACTAAGACTAATAGGCACTGGAGAAGTTTTTTCCCTACAGCGGTCACTTTGCTGAACAGTTAACTGCCGGTTAACTGTCGGCTAACTATTACTTGGATTGCACTACTTGTATGTATAATCTATATTTTCATTTATATTTATCATTATTATTGTTATGAGCAGAGAGACAACATCTGCCGGAAGTAAATTCCTTGTATGTGCACAGGTACTTGGCGATTAAAGTCTGATTCTGATTCTGATATTATCATATTTGTTCTTATTATTTATTATTATTGCTAGGTGTGTTTTTAAATCTCACTGTTGTAACAAAATAATTTCCCACTCAGGATCAATAAAGTACTTATTATTATTAATCAGAAACACGCCATCCCTGCTGTTAGGCATAGTGGTGGCTGCATCATGCTGTGGGGCTGCTGGAGGAAAACTTGATGCAGTCTGCAAGAGAACTGCGACTTTGAAGAAGTTTTGTTTTTCAGCAAGACAATGAGCCCAAGCATAAAGCCAAGACAACACAGGAGTGACTTAAAAACAACGAAGTTAATGTCCTGAAGTGGCCAAGTCAGAGCTGAGACCTCAATCCAATTGAGAATTCGTGGCTGGTCTTGGAAAGGACTGTTCACTGAAGATCCCCATGCGATCTGACAGAGTTTGAGCAGTTTTGTACAGAAGAATGGGGAAAAATTGCAGTGCCCAGATGTGCAAAGCTGATAGAGACCTGTCCACACAGACTCCAGGCTGTAATTGCTGCCAAAGGTGCATCTACTGAATACTGACTTGAAGGGGATGTCTAATTATGCAATCAATTATTTTGTGTTTAATAATTGTGATAAATTTAGACCAATTTAGACCAATTTCACTTTAACACAAAGGAGTCTTTTCTGTTGATCAGTGTCACAAAAAACCAAATAAATCCACAGTGATTCAATATTGTAAAACAATAAAACATGAAAACATCGGGGGGGGGGCATTGTATATAACGTATATAACCATATAAATATAACGTTTCTTCAAACCAGGGTGTAAAGCACAGTAGTACACATAACACACAATAACTTAATGAGGTCAGGTTAAAATCTGTGTGCTCCTGATAAATGCTCCCAGACCCCTATGATTCTCTCAGCTGTTCTCACAGTCCTTTCCAGGGACTTCGGGTCCAATGCTCCCATACCAGATGGAGATGCAACTTGTCAGGATGGTGCTCCTGTAAAACACAGTTAAGATGGGGGTGGGATGAGTCTTACTTGCCTCAATCTTGTTGGCAAGTGGAAGTGCAGCTGTGCCTTCGTGTTCAGGGTAGCAGGTGACATCATCTGTTATATGAACTCCCAGGAACTTGGTGGACATAACTCTCTCTACCGAGGAGTCACGTACTTGCAAAGGGATATAGTTTGTCTGCACCTTCCATTGATTTCCTTTGTCTTCTCCACATCCAGGCTTAGGTTGCTCTTCTCCCACCAGCCGCTCCATTTCCGCTCTATACTCTGTCTCATCGCATTCTTGATAAGGCCACCCACTGTTGTGTCATCTACTAACTTGATGAGCTGGTCTGAGCTGGATCCTGCGACACAGTCATGCGTCAGCAGTGTGAACAGCAGTGGGCTGAGCACACGGCCTTGGGGAGCACCAGTGCTCAGCGTAACAGGACGAGAGACCCAGATGCCCACACTGTGGCCTCACTGTTAAGAAGTCCAGCACCCAGTTGCAGAGGGAGGTGTTGAGACTCGCCGAGGACCACCAGTTTCTGGGGTTTGAAGGTGTTGAATGGCAAACTCAAGTCTATAAACAGCAGTCTGGTGTATGAGACCACATTTTCCAGGTGAAACAGGACAGAGTGGAGGGTAGAGGCTATTGCATCATCAGTGGATCGATTTGAGCAATAAACAAACTTGTAAGGCCATAAGAACAGAAGACATAGGAGCAGAATTAGGCCATTTGGCCCATCAAGTCTGCTCCGCCATTCAGCCGTGGCTGATGCTTTATTTACCTCCTTAGCCCCACTCCCCATTGTTCTCCCCATAACCTTTGATATCATGTTCAATCAAGCCATGCCCTAAATATACCCAGCAACCTGGGCTCCACGGCTGCCTGTGGTAATAAATTCCACAACTTCACCACCCTCTGGCTAAAGAAGTTTCTCCACATCTCTGCTTTAAATGGATGCCCCTCCATTTAAGAGACTGTGCCCTCTTGACCAAGATTCCCCCACCATGGGAAACGTTCTTTCCACATCTACTCTGTCTAGTCCTTTCAGCATTCATAAACTTTCAGTGAGATCCCCCCTCATCCTTCTAAGTTCCAGTGAGTACAGACCCAGAGCTATCAAACTTTCATTGGGTATTCTTTCATTCCTAGAATAATCTTTGTGAGCTCCTCTGAACCCTCTCCAACACCAGCACACTTTTTCTTAGGCAAACACGAGGAATTCTGCAGATGCTGGAAATTCAAGCAACCCACGCAAAATGCTGGTGGAACGCAGCAGTACTCAAGGTGAGGCCTCCCCAGTGCCTTACAAAGCCTCAGGATCACATCCTTGCTCTTATATTTTAAACCTCTTGAAATGAATGCTAACATTGCATTTGCCTTCCTCACCTTCAACCCTACCTACAAATTAGCCTTTAGGGTGTTCTGCACAAGGACTCCCAAAACCTTTTACATCTCAGATTTTTTAGATTTTCTCCCCATTTAGAAAATTATCTGAACAGTTCTTTCTTCTACCAAAGCGCATGACCATGCGTTTTCCAACACTGTATTCCATTTACCATTTTCTTGCCCATTCTCCTAATTAGTATTAGTCCTTCTGCTTACCTGTTTCCTCAATACTACCTGCCCCTTCACCAACCTTTGTATTATCTATAAAACTGGCAACAAAGCCATCTATCCCATCATCTAAATCATTGTTATACAGCATAAAAAGAAGTGGTCCCAACACCGAATCCTGCGGGACACCACTAGTCACTGGCAGCTAACCAGAAAAGTATCCTTTTATTCCCACTCGCTGCCTCCTACCAATCAGCCAATGCTCTAACCATGCCTGTAACTTTCCTGTAATACCATAGGCTCGTAACTTGGTAAGCAGCCTCATGTGTGGCACCTTGTCAAAGGCCTTCTGAAAGTCTAAATATACAACATCCACTGCATCCCCTTTATCTATTCAACTTGTAATCTCCTCAAAGAATTCCAACGGGTTCGTCAGGCAGGATTTTCCTTTAAGGAAACCATGCTGACTTTGTACTATCTTGTCCTGTGTCAGCAAGTATTCCTTAACCTAATCCTTAACAATTGACTCCAACATCTTCTCAACAACTGAGGTCAGGCTAACTGGTCTATAATTCCCTTTCTGCTGCCTCCCTCCTTTCTTAAAGAGTGGAGGGAGATTGCACCATGCCAGAGTCCAGTGATTCTTGAAAGCTCATTACTAATGCCTCTACAAACTGTACCGCTACCTCTTTCAGAACCCTATGTGCAGTTCATCTTGTCAGGGTGACTTATGTACCTTGGGCTTTTCAGATTTTTGAGCACCCACTTCTCTTCCTTCAGACATTACAACATCTGGCACACGGCTAGTGTCTCCACGGTGAAGAGTGAGGCAGAGTGCGTCCAGGAGAAAAGCCTTCACGTGCTTCATGACCAGCCAGCCAAAGCACTTTGTGATGCTTTATGTTAAGAGTTGTTGTTCTTAAATCATGCATAGCAACAGGAGAGGTTCTGGAGGATTCAAGGATAGCTGATGTTGTTCCGCTGTTTAAGAAAATCTCTAAAAATAAATCAAAATTATAGGCATGTGAGCCTGACATCAGCAGAGGGAAACCACCCCCGCCTCGGATACTCAGACCACATCTCTGTTATGCTAATCCCAGCATACAGACCGCTGGTCAGGCGCTCCAGACCAGTTCAGAAGCAGGTGAAAACCTGGCCAGTAGGAGCCATCTCTGCTCTTCAAGACTGCTTTGAGCACACTGGCTGGTACATGTTCAGGGAGGCTGCAAACGATGGCGACTCTACCAACTTAGAGGAGTACACAGCATCAGTGTCCAGCTACATCAGCAGGTGCATTGATGACGTTACTGTGTCCAAGACCATCACTATATGCGCTAACCAGAAGCCGTGGATGACCGTGGAGGTGCGTGCGCTGCTGAGGACCCACAACTCCGCCTTCAGAGCAGGCGACAAGGCAGCTTTAACAACAGCAAGGGCCAAACTGTCCCGAGCCATCAAAGGGGCAAAGCGTGCACACGCCCAGCGAATCCACGGTCACTTCCAGGACAGTGGTGACACGCAGCACATGTGGGAAGGCATCCAGGACATCACCAACTACAGGACAACATCACCTGACTGTGCAGGTGATGCCTCCCTCCCAGATGTGCTGAATAACCTTCACACTCATTTTGAGGTGGAAAATGATGTGGTGGCGAGGAAGTCCACCCCTCCTCCAAATGACCAGGTGCTGTGTCTCACCGTGGCCGATGTGAGGAGAACCCTGTGCAGGGTCAACCCACGGAAGGCTGCTGGACCAGACAATATTCCTGGCAGAGTGCTCAGAGGATGTGCAGACCAGCTAGCAGATGTTCTCACTGACATCTTCAACATCTCCCCGAGCAGCACCACCATTCCAACGTGCTTCAAGGCCACCACCATCGTCTCTGTGCCGAAGAAGTCTTCAGTGTCCTGCCTCAATGACATCCATCCCGTTGCACTCACACCCATCATCATGAAGTGTTTCGAGAGGCTCGTGATGAGGCATATCAAGACTCTGCTGCCCCCCTCACTGGACCCCTGCAGTTTGTGTACCTCCCCAACTGTTCAACAGACGATGCCATTGCCACCACCCTCCACCTGGCCCTAACCCACCTGGACAAAAAGGACACATACGTTCGGATGCTGTTCATAGACTTCAGTTCAGCATTCAACACAATCATTCCTCAGAAACTGATTGGAAAGCTGAGCCTACTGGGCCTGAACACCTCCCTCTGCAACTGGATCCTGGACTTCCTGACTGGGAGACATCAGTCAGTCCAGATCGGAGGCAGCATCTCCAACACCATCCTCGGTAGAGATCGTTAAGAGCACCAAATTTCTTGGTGTTCACCTGGTAGAGAATCTCACCTGGTCCCTCAACACCAGCTCCATAGCACAGAAAGCCCAGCAGCGTCTCTACTTTCTGCGAAGGCCGAGGAAAGTCCATCTCCCACACCCCCTCTCCTCATCACATTCTACAGGGGTTGTATTGAGAGCATCCCGAGCAGCTGCATCACTGCCTGGTTTGGAAATTGCATCATCTCGGATTGCACGACCCTGCAGTGGATAGTGAAGTCAGCTGAGAAGATCATCAGGGTCTCTCTTCCCGCCATTACAGATATTTACACCACACGCTGCATCCACAAAGCAAACAGCATTATGAAGGACCCCACGCACCCCTCATACAAACTCTTCTCCCTCCTGCCGTCTGGGAAAAGGCACTGAAGCATTCGGGCTCTCACGACCAGACTATGTAACGGTTTCTTCCCTCAAGCTATCAGACTCCTCAATACCCAGATTCTGGACTGACACCAACTTACTGCAACTTACTATGCCTATTGTCCTGTTTATTATTTATTATAATGTCTGCACTGTTTTTGTGCACTTTATGCAGTCCTGTGTAGGTCTGTAGTCTAGTGTAGCTTTCTCTGTGTTGTTGTTTTTCTTTAACATAGTTCAGTCTAGTTTTTGTACTGTGTCATGTAACACCATGGTCCTGAAAAACATTGTCTCATTTTTACTATGTACTGTACCAGCATTTACAGTTGAAATGACAATAAAAAGTGATGACTTGACTTGACTTGGAAATATATTGGAAAGTATTTTCAGACACTGGATATATGAGTATTTGGAGAGACAGGGACTGATTAAGGATAATCAGTTATGGGTTTGTGGATGGTAGGTCATGTCTAACTAAACTTATAGAGATTTTTGCATTCTTAAATGTGTAACGAGCACTCTAGCAGGGCAATTGCTATTGCAGAACAGTGTTCTCTGGAGCTACAGTGTGGTTTCATTGTCCAGATGGGGTTACAGTGTTCTCTGGAGCTACAGTGTGGTTTCATTCTCCAGATGGGGTTACAGTGTTCTCTGGAGTTACAGTGTGGTTTCATTCACCAGATGGGGTTACAGTGTGGTTTCATTCTCCAGATGGGGTTACAGTGTTCTCTGGAGTTACAGTGTGGTTTCATTCACCAGATGGAGTTACAGTGTGGTTTCATTCTCCAGATGTGGTTACAGTGTGCTCTGGAGTTACAGTGTGGTTTCATTCTCCAGATGGGGTTACAGTGTGCTCTGGAGTTACAGTGTGGTTTCATTCTCCAGATGGGGTTACAGTGTGCTCTGGAGTTACAGTGTGGTTTCATTCTCCAGATGTGGTTACAGTGTTCTCTGGAGTTACAGTGTGGTTTCATTCACCAGATGGAGTTACAGTGTGGTTTCATTCTCCAGATGTGGTTACAGTGTGCTCTGGAGTTACAGTGTGGTTTCATTCTCCAGATGGGGTTACAGTGTGCTCTGGAGTTACAGTGTGGTTTCATTCTCCAGATGGGGTTACAGTGTGCTCTGGAGTTACAGTGTGGTTTCATTCTCCAGATGTGGTTACAGTGTTCTCTGGAGTTACAGTGTGGTTTCATTCACCAGATGGGGTTACAGTGTGCTCTGGAGTTACAGTGTGGTTTCATTCACCAGATGGGGTTACAGTGTGTTCTGGAGTTATAGTGTGGTTTCATTCTCCAGATGGGCTTGCAGTGTTCTCTGGAGTTACAGTGTGGTTTCATTCTCCAGATGTGGTTACAGTGTTCTCTGGAGTTACAGTGTGGTTTTGTTGTCCAGATGGGCTTACAGTGTTCCAGTGTGGTTTCATTCTCCAGATGTGGTTACAGTGTTCTCTGGAGTTCCAGTGTGGTTTCATTCTCCAGATGGGCTTACAGTGTTCTCTGGAGTTCCAGTGTGGTTTCATTCTCCAGATGGGGTTACAGTGTTCTCTGGAGTTACAGTGTGGCTTCATTCTCCGGATGGGGTTACAGTGTGGTTTTGTTGTCCAGATGGGGTTACAGTGTTCTCTGGAGTTCCAGTGTGGTTTCATTCTCCAGATGGGTTTACAGTGTTCTCTGGAGTTACAGTGTGGCTTCGTTGTCCAGGTGGGGTTACAGTGTGCTCTGGGGTTCCAGTGTGGTTTCATTCTCCAGATGGGTTTACAGTGTTCTCTGGAGTTACAGTGTGGCTTCGTTGTCCAGATGGGGTTACAGTGTGCTCTGGGGTTCCAGTGTGGTTTCATTCTCCAGATGGGGTTACAGTGTGCTCTGGAGTTAGTCTAGAGACCATGGTGCATGAAAATTCCAAGAACATCAGCAGTTTCTGAGATACTCAAGCCACCCCATCTGGCACCAACAAACAGTCCACGGCCAAAGTCACTTGGATCACATTTCTTCCCTATTCTGAACAACTGAACATCTTAACCATGTCTGATGCTTTTATCCATTGAGTTACTGTCACGTGATTGGCTGATTAGATATTTGCATTAAAAAGCAGGTGTACGGTGTACATAATAAAGTGGCCATTGAATGTATATTTGAAATACTCTGTATGGCATTCTTCACTCTGATCAGCATAAACATCATTCATTTAAAAGGGCTCTACTGCCTCCCACTTATAAGAAACTCAGACTCCAGCTGCCAGATAGACACACTCACACATTCTGGAGGACCTACACACACACACACACACACACACACACACACACACACACACACACACACACACACACACACACACACACACACACAATCCTGGAGGAACCAAGGAAGCCAGGCAGCATCTATGGAGACCCTTCATTAAGACAGGAAGGGAGGGGGTTAGAAGCCAGAATAAGAAGGGTGACAGAGGGGGAGTTGTACAAGATGGCATGTGATAGGTGAGAACGGATGAGGGGTTGGTGAAGTAGGTATCTAGGTGGTGAAAGGTGGGAGGTAAAGGGCTAAAGAAGAAAGAATCTGATAGGAACATAGGAGATAGGGAAGGAGGAGGGGCACCAGAGGAGAAGAGAAGGGAACCAGAATGGGGAATGGGAGAAAAGAGTGGGGGAGCGGGGAGGGGAGAAATTACAGGAGATCAGAAAAACTGATGTTCGTACCATCAGGTTGGAGACTACCCAGAGAGAACATGGGTTGTTGCTCTTCCACCCTGAGAACGGCCGCAAAGGAGACCATGGACTGACATGTCTGAGTGGGAATGGGAAGCCACTATGAAATCCCACCTGTTGTGGCAGATGGAGCAAAAGAGCTCAATGACTCCAGTTGCCAAATGCCTAATTGGAAAAATAAAATGCCTTTAAAATTCTGTGTAATTTCTGTCATACTTTAAGAATACTGTTTTGTTCCTCAACTTTCTAAAGTGACAAAGGAAGTTCAAGAGGCACAGTGGCATCTGTAGCCGAGACGGTGTCTCACAGGACCAGAGAAACCAGTCTGATCCTGACTTTGGTGCTGTCTGAGTGAAGTTCACATGCAGATTCATAACCCAAGGAATAAACAGTTGACGTTTCTGGCAGAAATCCTCCATCAGGACTGGAAAGGAAGGGCAAAGAAGGTGTGGGAGGAGACAAACTGACAGTTGAGACAAGGTGAGAGAAAAGGTGGGTGAATGGAGGAGAGGGTATGAAGTAAGAAGCTATCATTTGCTTTAACAACCAATATCCCCATAGTGAAGGAGCCTGCAAGTATCAGCACACATTCCAGCAGCAAGACAGCATGCCCACGTTGTTATATTGTGACCCTATCTGGTTCCTCTGGGTGTTCCAATTTCTCCCACAGCCTGAGAGGGGTGCTGAATAGCAGGTTCATTGCCACAGCAAATTGCCCCCAGTAGAATCTGTGGGTGAAAGGGGTGTGATTTGCTGAAAATGTAGAGAGAACAGAATAATGTAAAATAAAATATTGTCCCACTCCCATACCAAATGACTCAATGATCCCTGAATAACATAAAGATGTATCAGTCATAAATGTATTTGCAAATTAACAGACTGTAAACACTGAAGACTACAGCACCAGTAGTGAGGACCAAGAAGGTTTGGACAAGGGAAGCACAGGACTGCTTTGAATCGGTCGACTGGACTGTATTCAGGGACTCATCTTCGAACCTGGATGAGTATGCTGCAGTTGTTACAGACTTCACTAAAACCTGTGTGGATGAGTGTGTGCCTATAAAGACTTACTGTACATTCCCAAACCAAAAGCTGTGGATGAACCAGGAGGTACGTCATCTGCTGAAGGCAGATGGAAACATAGAAATATAGAAAACCTCCAGCACTATACAGGCCCTTGGGCCCACAATGCTGTGCCAAACATGTACTTACTTTAGAAATTACCTAGGGTTACCCATAGCCCTCTATTTTTCTAAGCTCCGTGTATCTGTCCAGGAGTCTCTTAAAAGACCCTGTATTATCCATCTCCACTACAGTTGCTGGCAGCCCATTCCACACACTCACCACTCTCTGTGCAAAAAACTTGCCCCTGACATCTCCTCTGAACCTACTTCCAAACACTGTGCCCTCTTGTGCTAGCCATTTCAGCCCTGGGAAAAAGCCTCGGACTATCCAAACCATCAATGCCCAAGATCTGGGGCACTTAAGTCTTGCATCTCAGGTCTATACAAGGAAACCAGGTATGATTTGTGGGGGACTATTTCAAGAACGAATGGACAATTCCGGGTGAGGTTGGAGGCAACATTGGACGCATGCCGATACTGGCAGGGTTTGAAAGACATTACTTCCTACAAAGCAATAGTGTCACAGAGTGTCACAGAGTCCGGCCCTGTGGCTCAGAGGGTAGGGAAAGGAAGAGGATGGCTGTAGTGATCGGGGACTCTATAGTCAGGGGGTCAGACAGGCGATTCTGTGGACACAGGAAAGAAACTCGAACGGTAGTTTGCCTCCCAGGTGCCAGGGTCTGGGATGTTTCAGATCGTGTCCAAGACATCCTGCGGTGAGAGGGAGAACAGCCAGAGGTCGTGGTACATATTGGTACCAATGACATAGGTAGGAAAAGGGAAGAGGTCCTGAAAACAGACCACAGGGAGTTAGGAAGAAAGTTGAGAAGCAGAACTGCAAAGGTAGTAATCTCGGGATTACTGCCTGTGCCACACGACAGTGAGAATAGGAATAGAATGAGATGGAGGATAAATGCATAGCTGAGGGAATGGAGCAGGGGTCGGGGATTCAGATTTCTGGATCATTGGGACCTCTTTTGGGGCAGGTGTGACCTGTATGAAAAGGACGGGTTACACTTGAATCCCAGGGGGACCAATATCCTGGCAGGGAGGTTTGCTAAGGCTGCTGGAGAGAGTTTAAACTAGAATTGTTAGGAGGTGGGAATGGAACTGAAGAGACTGGGGAAGTGGAGATTGGCTCACAAATAGAGAAAGCTTGTAGACAGTGTGAGCGGCAGGATAGGCAGGTGGTAGAGAGGGGATGTGCTCAGACCAAAGGTTTGAGATGTGTCTATTTTAACGCAAGGAGTGTTGTGAACAAAGCGGATGAGCTTAGAGCATGGATCAGTACTTGGAGATATGATATGGTGGCCATTGCAGAGACTTGGATGGCTCAGGGACAGGAGTGGTTACTTCAAGTGCCGGGTTTTAGATGTTTCAGAAAGGACAGGGAGGAGGCAAAAGAGGTGGGGGCATGGCACTGTTGATCACAGATAGTGTCACGGCTGCAGAAAAGGTGAACGCCATTGAGGGATTGTCTATGGAGTCTCTGTGGGTGGAGGTTAGGAACAGGAAGGGGTTAATAACTTTATTGAGTGTTTTTTTATAGGCTGCCCAATAGTAACAGGGATATTGAGGAGCAGGTAGGGAAACCGATCCTGGTAAGGTGTAATAATAACAAAGTTGTCGTGATCGGAGACTTTAATTTCCCAAATATCGATTGGCATCTCCGCAGAGCAAAGGGTTTAGATGGGGTGGAGTTTGTTAGGTGTGTTCAGGAAGGTTTCTTGACACAACCTGTAGATAAGCCTACAAGAGGAGAGGCTGTACTTGATCTGTATTGGCAAATGAACCTGGTCAGGGGTCAGGTCTCTCAGTGGGAGAGCATTTTGGAGATAGTTCATAATTCTATCTCCTTTACAATAGTATTGGAGAGAGATAGGAACAGACAAGTTAGAAAAGCGTTTAATTGGAGTAAGGGGAATTATGAGGCTATCAGACAGGAAATTGGAAGCTTAATTTGGAAACAGATGTTCTCAGGGAAAAGTATGGAAGAAATGTGGCAAATGTTCAGGTGATATTTGTGTGGTTCTACATAGGTACGTTCCGAGACAGAGAAATTATGGTAGGGTACAGGAACCATGGTGTACAAAGGCTGTAATAAATCTAGTCAAGAAGAAAATAAAAGCTTACAAAAGGTTCAGAGAGCTAGGTAATGTTAGAGATCTAGAAGATTATAAAGTTAATAGAAAGGAGCTTAAAAAGAAATTAGGAGAGCCAGAAGGGGCCATGAGAAGTCCTTGGTGGGCAGGATTAAGGAAAACCCCAAGGCATTCTACAAGTATGTGAAAAGCAAGAGGATAAGAGGACCTATCAAGAGTGACAGTGGGAAAGTGTGTATGGAACCAGAGGAAATAGCAGTGGTATTTAATAAATACTCAATATTCACTATGGAAAAGGATCTTGGTGATTGTAGTGATGACTTGCAGTGGACTGAAAAGCTTGAGCAAGTAGATATTAAGAAAGAAGATGTGCTGGAGCTTTTGGAAAGCATCACGTTGGATAAGTCACCAGGATTGGATGAGATGTACCCCAGGCTACTGTAGGAGGTGAGGGAGGAGATTACTGAGTCTCTGGTGATGATCTTTGCATCATCAATAGGGACAGGAGAGGTTCTGGAGGATTGGAGAGCTGCAAATGTTGTTCCCTTATTCAAGAAAGGGAGTAGAGATAGCCCAGGAAATTATAGACCAGTGAGTCTTACTTCAGTGGTTGGTAAGTTCATGGAGAAGTTCCTGAGGGGCAGGTTTTATGAACATTTGGAGAGGTATAATATGATTAGGAGTAGTCAGCATGACTTTGTCAAGGGCATGTTGTGCCTTATGAGCCAGATTGAATTTTTTTAGGATGTGACTAAACACATTGATGAAGGAAGAGCAGTGGATGTAGTGTATATGGATTTCAGCAAGGCATTTGATAAGGTACCCCATACAAGGTTTATTGAGAAATTAAGGAGGCATGGGATCCAAGGGGACATTGCTTTGTGGATCCAGAACTGGCTTGTCCACAGAAAGCAAAGAGTGGTTGTAGACGGGTCATATTCTGCATGGAGGTTGGTCACCATTGGAGTGCCTCAGGGATCTGTTCTGGGACCCTTACTCTTTGTGATTTTTATAAATGACCTGGATGAGGAAGTGGAGGGATGGGTTTATAAGTTTGCTGATGACACAAAAGTTGGGGGTGTTGTGGATAGTGTCAGAGGTTACAGCGGGACATCATTCAGATGCAAAAATGGCCTGAGAAGTGGCAGATAGAGTTCAACCCAGATAAGTGTGAAGTGGTTCATTCTGGTAGGACAAATATGATGGCAGAATATAGTATTAATAGTAAGACTCTTGGCAGTGTGGAGGATCAGAGGGATCTTGGGGTCCGAGTCCATAGGACGCTCAAAGCAGCTGCACAGGTTGACTCTGTGGTTAAGAAGGCATACAGTGTATTGGCCTTCATCAATCGTGGAATTGAATTTAGGAGCTGACGATACAACCATTGTTGGCAAAATTTCAGATGGAGACAAGAGAGCATACAGGTGTGAGATACCCCAACTAGCAGAGTGGTGTTGCAGCAACAACCTGGCACTCAACAACAGTGAGACCAAAGAGCTGATTGTGGACTTCAGGAAGGGTAAGACGAGGAAACACAAACCAATCCTCATAGAGGGATCAAAAGTGGAGAGAGTGCGCAATTTCAAGTGTTATGGTCCAGCAACAATGAATATGGAATTGAGACAGGTTTTTTATCACAAATAAAACATTTATTAAACGCTGCTAAAAAAAAACCCAAAAGTAAACAAACGACTAACTTAACCGGAAGTTGGCTGCGATACGGCAGCTCGAACAGTTATTAAAGCGAGAAGTGCGAACTCAGTTCTTTAAAGTAGTATTGCAAAAAGTCCAGAATGATTTACAGTCAGTTAGGAGAGACTTTCCTTGAAGTAATAAATTCTCTTTCTGCTGATCCCAGCAGAAGTATGCTTTGCCAAGGGATTTACGATTGAAGGAAATAAACTGGCTTAAAGCCACTGACCTTTCTTTGGCAAAACTCTGCGTCCAACTCTTTCTGCTTTCAGAATGCAGGAGCTATCTTGGACGCAAGTCACTAATTCCTTGTACAAAGATTAAATAAGGTCAAACCTGCTTTACAGCCGACCACACCAACTCTCCTCGATTCTTCAGTTTCCTGAACTTCGATAAATCTTCACTCTCCAACTAGACTTTAACTGGCAGTGATTTTCAGAACTGGCGGCATAATGATTCTTACAGTAGAAATTAAAACTCCACTTTTGAAATGAAACTGTGTCAAAATCAAATACGCAGCAGAACAAAGTCACTGACGACTTAAGCCACGAAACTGACCTGCATCACAGGGAGGAGTTCTCTTTTTATACCCTGTTGAGAAAAACTATCATATGACCTCTCACTGGTGGGAAAATTACGTCACTCTACCATCAAACAACCATTACATCATACCCAGCAGAGCCTCAATTACATCATGGTCATGTGACAGGCACAGGATACCCACGGGTACGTAACTCAAGTTCCTGGGTATCAACATCCCTGGAGATCTAACCTGGTCCCAACACATTGACGTGGCTATAATAAAGTCAAGACAGCAGATATATCTCATCAGGAGTTTGTGTCACCTAAAACACTCAGAAACTTCTATAAATGTGCCATAGAAAGCCTGCACCACAGGCTGGATCACTGTCTGGTATGATTGGAGGTGGTTTACTGCACAGGATCGAAAGAAGCAACAAACTTGTAAAGTTAGTCAGCTCCATTGTGGGTACTGCCTCCACAATACCTAAGACATCTTCAAGGTGTGGTCCTTCAGTAAGGTGGTATCCATTATTAAGGACCCCCATCACCCAGTGTATGCCCTTTTCTCACTGTTACCATCAGGTAGGAGGTACAGAAGCCTGAAGGCACACACTCAGCAATTCAGGAACTGCTTCTTCCTCTCTGACAAACGATTCCTTAATGGACATTGAACCCATGAACATTGCTTTACTTTTCTACTGGGTAGCCTCCAACCTGATAGCATGAACCTTGATTTCTCTAACTTGTGTTAAAGCCCCTTCTCCCCTTCTTACCCCATCCCTTATTTATTTATTTACTCCCCCCCCCCTTTTTCTCTCTCTGCCCCTCTCACAATCATTCTCTGCCTGTTCTCCATCTCCCTCAGGTGCTTCCCTCCCCCTTTCTTTCTCCTGAGGCCTCCCGTCCCATGATCCTTTCCCTTCTCCAGCTCTGTATCCCTTTTGCCAAACACCTTTCCAGCTCTTAGCTCATCCCACCCCCTCCAGTCTTCTCCTATCATTTTGAATCTCCCTCTCTCCCTCCTAATTTCAAATCTCTTACTATCTTTTCTTTCAGTTAGTCCTGATGAAGGGTCTCAGCCCGAAACGTCGACAGTACTTCTTCCTATAGATGCTGCCTGGCCTGCTGTGTTCCACCAGCATTTTGTGTGTGTTGCTTGAATTTCCAGCATCTGCAGATTTCCTCGTGCTCACTTTTTTATTTCTGTTTTTGTACATCTATTCTTAATTTAACTATTTAATATACATATATATACTTACTGTAATTCATTTTTTTCTATATTATAATGTATTGCATTGTACTGGTGCCAGTAGGTTAACAAATTTCATGACGTATGCCAGGTGATATTAATCCTGTTTCAGATTCTGATCAGAAAAGGGAAATGTTCATTGATCGTGTGTCCTGAGGACGATGCCGAAGTTCAAAGGTTGAATCAGAAAGCTGGATGTCCAGGCCTGTAGGCCGGAGCCTGAGCCGCTGAATCTCTGCCAGTCTGCTGGGGAAGGCGAAGGCCCAATGCATACGAGTCTGATGCCACTGGAGACTAAAGACTGCAGGTGGCCTGTCGGGTCAGAGGTCTGTGTATGCACGTGGGTGCAAGGGAAGAATGGGGCTAGTTTTGCTTCTGTTCCTTTGTTGCTTGTGTTCTGTGTTATTCTGCCAAACTTTGTGGACAAACTATGTTGGCGCCAGAATGTGTGGTGACATTTGCGGACTGCCCCTGCACATGCAGTGAAATGCCTCACTGGCGTTAACAACCCTAATGTTGTGTTGGTTGTTAGTGTAATGACAGATTTCACTGTATGTTGCCACATACTTGTGATTAGTTAATGAATCTGAAATTTGACTCTAAACACACAGAACCTGAAACAGCGGCCAGAAGCGCCTGTGGAGGGCAGAACTGGATTACCTCCTCTGCTCAAAGGCCTACAGAATGCTTCCATCATTTCCCGTTATAACCAGAGTGTTTTTGTAACAAATGTGTAAATCTGGAATTCTCCACCCCAGAGAAACTGTGAAGATTAGATCATTGGTGGTATTTATAGAAGAGGAGATGCACTTTTGAATGGTGAGGGAACTGATCAGGGGAATTTGTGATGGGGCATAGAGAGGTGAAGCTTTGGGCAGATTCACCCTGAATATACTGCATGTCAGAGCAGGTTAGAGGGGCTATGGTCTACACAGCTCCCACATCTCTGTTTGGAGTGTCAACTGATCATGTGCCAGCATTCTCTGCTCAGATCCAAAATTCCTGGTCAGTGGTGTCACAAGTAGGAAGGGTCATAAAGAGAGCTTTCAGCATATTGGCCTTCATAAACCAACGTAATGAGTACAGGAGTTGGGATGTTATATTGAATTTGAATAAGACATTGGTGAGGCCTAATTCTGAGTGTTGTGTGCAGTTCTGGACATCTACCCACAGGAAACATATCAAAAAAATTAAAAGAAAGCCGAGAAAATTGACAGGGATGTTGCTGGGACTTGAAGACATGAGATATAGGGTAAGTTTTAATAGGTTAGAGGCCCACCAGTCCTCCATGTTTAGGGTTAACAATTCTGACTGGTCAAACAAAACTGTTACACAAACATCAATGAAAAATCATTTTATACCTGTGTTTGACAGTACCATAGAGAAAGAAATGAGGACCCAGAAACACACCTGGGCACCAAAGAGAAGATGGCCAAGGACAGACAGAGATGCAGGATCCTCGTTACTGCCCTAAATGCAAGCAAGCGTGATGGGCAGCATGTAGCTCAAATGGTTAGGTCTTTATTGCTTGGAGCATAGGAGAATGAGGGGAGATTTGATAGAGGTATACAAAATTATCAGGAGTATATTTAAGGTAAAGGCAAGCAGGCTTTTTCCACTGAGGTTGGGTGAGACTAGAACAACAGGTTAATGGTGAAAGGTGAAATGTTTAAGATGAACTTGAGAGGAAACTTCTTCACTCAGAGCCTGGTGAGAGAGAGGAACAAGGTGCTGGCAGAAGTGGCACTAGGCAGAATTATAGTTTGGCACAGACTGGATAGACTGAAGAGCCTGTTTCTATAACTTTAGATGCCAATTTCTTCCCCTTAGTGGGACATTGGCATAATTCAAAGAAAGCCAGACCATTAGAGCCTTTACTAAGATGCCTGAGATGCCTGCTTTTATGACTGTTATATACCTCCTGTTTTGATATTTGGACACCAACCTTGCTTTTCAGGAATTCAAAAGGCAAACCTGCCAAGTGCCAAGGGTTCTAGTGTGCTCTGTATTTGGGGTGAAGCCCATTGACTTCCTGACCCTTGGACAGGGTGCTCCCAGGACGGTAAGCTGGCAGCAGGACACCATGGGCACAGAAGGTTCTCTTTCAGCCAACACTGAGCTAAAATAGCATTTTACGTAAGATCAAAGAGACACGGGCCTCAATATCCTATTCGTCTATTCATTCTTGTGTTTGTCTGAATCTGTACCAGAAACAAATAAGCCTTCAGTCCTCTGGTGTTGCAGCAGAGTCAGAAATGTCCATCGTGTGCAAGTGCAGATCAATTCATTATCAACTACTTTCCTTCATCTTTTAGTTTTTTCAGTTTCATCAACGATGCTGGTTCCAGAACCTTGAAGAAGCATTCAGCCCTCACATTTTATTCTCATTTTCTAAATTTCAGTATTGAAGTAGGACTTTTTGAGCTAATCTACAAAACATTGTATATCATGTCAAATCAAATGAAAAATTCCAAAACCTGTCAACAATTGACTAAAAATTAAAAACCGAAACTGAGAGTCTAACAAAGCATTCATCTCCTTTAATTACTACATTAACTTACCTCAGGTGCAGTGCTGTATATTACCTTACCAAATCACCCAATTTGTTGATGTATGAAATTGGAGTATCGCCTGAGTAAATACACCCTCTCTCTGACAGGCCCAACAGAATCGTAGATTTTCAACAGACCAAATCAAAATGAAGACAAAAGAGCATTCTATGCAAGTCTGGGAAGTGATAATAGAGAAGTACAAATGTTGGGAATGGTACAAAAGACCATCTCAAAGGCACTGGAAATACCTTGGAGCTCAGGGCATCATGAAAAATTGGAAAAAATATGAAACCACAGCCACACTGCCTAGGTCAGGCCACCCCTCTAAATTTGGTCACCAGAAAGAATGGCAATTGCAAGAGAAACTACTGTCACTCTGAGTGAGCTGCAGAAGTCAGTGGCTGCAACTGGAGATGAAGTTCACATCTCCACAATCTCTAAGGCCTTGCATAAAAAGAGTATTTATGGAAGAGTGGTGAAGAAGAATCACTGGCTAAAAATAATCAGGTATGATAAAATGGTGGAAAGACCCAATGGGCTGAATAGCCTAATTTGACTACGATACTTGATGGTCTTGTCTCTTGTGGTTTTAGAGAACAGCTTAAGTTCTTATTTGGGCTGAGTGTTCAGTGACTTCTGCTGGACATAAATCATCTGAGTTTTTCACATTTTCTGGTGTATTTTGTTATAATCCAGTAAATCCCTGCAAAAAAGAGTCTCAAAGTATGATATGGTGACATTTACGTACTTTCAATGACGCTTATTTATTCGTTATTATTATTTTTGTCTATATTTGCACAATTTGTCTTTGTTAGCACATTGGTTGTTTGTCCATCATTGTTTGAGTGTAGGTTTTCATTGCTCCTGTCGTGTTTCTTTGTATCTACTGTGAACTCACGAGGAAATGAATCTCAGGGTAGTACGTGGTGATATATGAGTATGTACTTAGATAAAAGAAATACTTAGACTTTGAGAACATCAGTTGAGGAAGTGATCAAATACTAATGCAGGGGACATGAGCTTGCTGATTTTCTGTTTCTCTTTCCACAGATGCTGCCTGATCTACTGAATTTTTCCGATATTTTCTGTTTTATGCCCGAATGAACTTCTAACCTCCTTTGCATGACATTGGAACATCTCAAAGTATCTCATCTTCATGGCTCAAAGTATTTAATTACCCAGTGGTTTGGCTCTTTAACAGAAAATCCATTCTTTTAATTATAAACACAAAAGACTGTGCAGATGCTAGAAATCCAGAGCAACACACAGTAAATGGCGAAGGAACTCGACAGGTCAGGCAGCGTCTATGGAGAGGAATAAAGAGTAAACCTTTCAGGCTGGGGCCCTTCATCAGATCTGGAAAGGAAGGGGAAGAACCCAGAATAAGAAGGTGGGGGGGAGGAAAGGAGTACAAGCTAGAAGGTGCTAGGTGAAGCCGAGTAATGAGTGGGAAAGGAGAAGGGAGTGGACCTTGACAGAAAGGGAAGGAGACAGGCAGATGGGAAAAGACAAGGGGTAAGAGGGGAGCCAGAGTGAGGAATAGAAGAAGGAAGGGGGAGGGGGAAAAATTGCCATAAATTGGATAAATCGATGTTCATGCCATCAGGTTGGAGACCCAGAGAGAATATGAGATGTTGCTCTTCCACCCTGAGAGTAGCCCCACATGGCAGTAGAGGAGGCCATGACCTGAAATGTTGGAATGGGATGTGTTGTTTAGAGCAAGTGCAGGACACGGGCAGGGAGACTGAGTTGGGGATGCGGGCGCAGGCGTGAACGTTGAACAGCGAACCGGAGGAATCTTGACACGGATTCTGATATGGAGTCTTGACACAGAGATGGGGTTTTCATGGAATATCTTGAAACTGGAGCTGAACTTAGAACAAACGGTTCTAAGCAGTTGAGAAAGTTATCACATGGGAATAGACCAACAAACTGGCAACCTGTGATCGTGAAGCCATCGTATTTATTTCAGTCTCTGATGAAAACCAGGTGTACTGTCATTGAGTAAACTAGCAGCAATTGGAGATCTAATGACTGAAATTGGGGCATCATCAGGGAGAAAGAAGCGTTAAAGGGGAACAGCCAACCAGAACCATGACAGGGTGGGGATTGGAATTAAAATGCTTGGTCACCAGGAAATCCCACCTGTTTCAGATGGCATTAAGTTACTTGATTTTTTCAAGGAAGGTGATGAAACCTCAAAAATCACCTGCCAGCTTCTCGTTTCACATCCTGTTAGTTGTTTCAGTGATCTAGGAATAATGGTGCATAGTTCCCTGAAGGTGGAATCTCATGTGGATAGGGTGGTGAAGAAAGCTTTTGGTATGCTGGCCTTTATAAATCAGAGCATTATAGGAGTTGGGATGTAATGTTAAAATTGTACAAGGCATTGGTAATGCCGAATTTGGAGTATTGTGTACAGTTCTGGTCACCGAATTATAGGAAAGATGTCAACAAAATAGAGAGAGTATAGAGAAGATTTACTAGAATGTTACCTGGGTTTCAGCATCCAAGTTACAGAGAAAGGTTGAACAAGTTAGATCTTTATTCTTTGGAGCGTAGAAGTTTGAGGGGGGACTTGATAGAGGTATTTAAAATTATGAGGAGGATAGATCGAGTTGACGTGGATAGGCTTTTTCCATTGAGAGTAGGGGAGATTCAAACAAGAGGACATGAGTTGAGAGTTAGGGGGCAAAAGTTTAAGGGTAACATGAGGGGGAATTTCTTTACTCAGAGAGTGGTAGCTGTGTGGAACGAGCTTCCAGTAGAAGTGGTAGAGGCAGGTTTGATATTGTCATCTAAAGTAAAATTGGATAGGTATATGGACAGGAAAGGAATGGAGGGTTATGGGCTGAGTGCGGGTCAGTGGGACTAGGTGAGTGTAAGCGTTCGGCACGGACTAGAAGGGCCGAGATGGCCTGTTTCTGTGCTGTAATTGTCATATGGTTATATGGTTTGCTAATATTTTGTACATTTGTAAGAAGCCTGTCTGATGAGCTAGGTTGAACAAGCTAGGATTTTTCTCTCTACAGCAAAGAAGGACAAGAAATGATTTGATAAAGATGCATAGAATTATGAGAGGCATAGACAGAGTGCACAGTCAACAGCTTTATCCCTGAACAGTAATGCCCAATACTAGGGGACATCTATTTAACTATAGGAGGATGCTAGAGGTCATTTTTTTTCTACAAGAGCGGTGGACACCTTGAATACACTGATGGCAGTCCTGTTAGAGCCTGAAACAGAAGGGATATTTAACAGATTCCTTTGGACTGTGAGAGGAAACCTATGAGGTCACAGGAAGAACGTACAAACTCCTCACAGACAACAGTGGGAACCTGAGAGCCAGTGCTGTAAAGCGCTGCACTAACTGCAATGTTACAGTGCCGCCTTAACACCACAGTGCTGTACTGTATCACAGGGAAGGTCTACACAATCATGGGCTGAAGAGTCTGTACTTTGCCGGACTGTTCTATGGTGGCTGGCATGGAGTGTTATATTAACGTAGCACCAACACAGTACAGACATCCCACCCTGCAAAAACCCATTTCAGAGATGTAACACCACCACCCCTGCCCCCGCAACCCCATACCCTCCCTCTGGTCGACCTCCAAGGGTGTATGTATACAGGGCATTTGATTATGAAAGAACACAAGAATTTATTTGATCACATATTGAAACTATTTACACACACACACATTGCTTGTTGAGTATTTTGTTGGCAGTCTCAATGCTAATAACTAAATGTTAATGCAAATAGCTTTTCTATTTCTTTCATAAACTTTCCTTGTACTGTGACGTGGCTTGCTCGGAAGATTTGAGCATTTTGCCGGAGGTCTCAACCTCAGAGCAGTCTGTGTCAATGAATTTGTTAATTTCGCGAGACATCAGATTCACAAGTGTTTTGTGAGACAGCTGTCTTGATGTGAGGCACCGTGCTGAATGCCCTTTCTACATCACGATTAGAATTTGGCAGCAGCTTCATCAACTGGCAGAGCTCTGTGAATTTCAGCTGGCCTGTGCTCCCAGGTTTCAATTTGGACAGCTTCCCCCAGAACTCTTCAACTGGCAAACTTTTGTAGTTTGGCACCAGTCCTTCGAGGTTAGGTGAGATATAATCCAGGATTTCCAAGTGGAGCTGTTCTCTGACTTGATCGCACTGATCCAAAATCTGATAGGTCTACTTAGCACAAAGGGAGACCAATCAGGATGCTCTCTCTGTCACTCTCTCTCTCTCTCTCTCTCTCTCTCTCTCTCTCCCCCCCCCCCCCCCACTCACTCTCAAAAAATTGATTTCTGGGAATTATATATAATTTGCCAGTGTCAGGGAGCCGCTATCAATATGCGGGAGACTCCCGGAACTTCCGGGACAGGTGGGATGACTGCACAGCACCAGTAACCCAGGTTCATTTCCTATTCGTATCTGTAAAGAGTTTGTACATTCCCCCTATGACTAGATGGGTTTCCTCAAAGTGCTTCCTCCCACGTTTCAAAGGCATGCAAGTTAATAGGTTAATTGGTCTTATGGTGGTAATTGGATGGCATCAGATCATTGGTCCTGTTATCATGCTTTATCAAATAAATGCAAATAAATAAAATGTTCTACATTCTATTTAATATATTTTGCATTAGCTGGATATTATCAACATTAAAAGATAAATTAAAGATTATTTATTATAAAGAAGGAGCATTTAATTCTATTTTGGCACTATGTTTTGAATTTCTAATTCCTGTCAAAGGAAGTAGGCCTATTTTTCATGCAGCCTTGCTGACTGACATGGGGGAATATGGAAAGCATTAAGAGTGAGGGAAGAGCTTTCACTGAGAGAATCTGCAATTCCTTATTTACAGCATCATCAGCTGATCAGAGTAATGGGCCAACATTCCAGCTCCCCAGCATAAATGCCGGGACCAGCGGATCAGTGAGATCAAAGGAAAGTCAGCCATCTTCCTGCCAATTGGTTCCCTTAGTCAGTGCAGACAGACAGCACAGTGAGGAAATGAGAAAAATGGTGTGGGAGGAGAAGGGGGTGGGCAGGAGAGAGAGAAAAAAGGCATTAATTGTTCTCAGACTTCTGTTTAGAAAGAAAGCCTTTCACAGAGGTAATCACAGGAAATAGGGAAGGAAGAAAAGATGTGGAAAATCAAATAGGGAAGCAATATGGTTTAGGAGACAGAAAGAAAGGCCATGGGATATAAAAAGACTGCTTGGTTAACAGTGATGTTCGCTCTACTCCCCGCGCCAGGACTATATTGGGACCACTGATAATATATTTAATGTGTCTTGATCTGGGAAACAGAAACTAACGGGACCTTGGCTGCACCATAATTCTTACACATTTCTTTTATAAAAGTAGTAACTGTGTTCAAAATGAATCCTTTCAAAGGAAGCTCAGAGCACAGGTGGGAATGTTGAATAAAGCTAGTAGTATCTAATCAAGACAAGAGCAGCTCATAATCCTTGTGTTAATTCAGAATATTAGTGCCATATTTGTGCCTTAATAGCACAAAGGCACAGAAGTTAAATGGAAAAGGATTTAAAAACCTTCCCTAAATCCAATTTTGCTTCATGGTCCAAAGCAAAATACAAAAGCACAAGAGATTTTTACAAGCTTTTTACAAAAGCACAAGAGATTCTGCAGATGCTGGAAATCCAAGCAACAGCCACAAAATGCTGGAGCAACTCAGTGGGTCAGGCAGCTTCTATGGAGAGAAATAAACTGTCAACACTTCAGGCCGTGACCAGAAGGCGTATGAACAGAATGAGGCCATTTGGCACATCAGGTCTGCTCCAGCATTCTGTCATGACTGATTTATTAGCCTTCTCAAACCCATTCTCCAGACTTTGACACCTTCACTAATCAAAAACCTATCAACTTCCACTTTAAAAATACTCAAAGACCTGGCCTCCACAGCTGTCCGTGGCAATGAATTCCACAGATTCACCATCCACTGGCTAAAGAAATACCTCCTCATCTCTGTTCTAAAGGAACATTCTTCAATTCCAGGCTGCTGCCCTCTGTTCCTAGATTTCTCCACTATGGGGAATAGCCTCTCCACATTCACTCTATCTAAGCCTTTCAGTATTTCATAGGTTTCAATAAGATCCCGACTTCATACTTCTAAACTCGAGGAAGCACAGGGCCAGAGCCTTCAAACCCATCATTCCCAGGGTAATTCTTGTGACCCCTCCTCTGGACCCTCTCCAATGCCAGCACATCCCTAGGAAGAGGCAACATTTATACAATACCCAAACAACCCTGCTACCTGTGTCTAGTATATATCATATATCTAGCTATGGATTCAAAGCCACTGGAACTGAAATTAACATCATTAAAAACAGTTGGAGATCTCCAGGGTCTCAATAAATATTGTAAATTGATGTTAGCAAAAGATTTAACATCAGAGCAAGTTATTTCCAAGAATCTCTCTCTCGCTGTCACACACACACACAAACACACACACACACACACACACACACACACACGCGCGCACGCACGCGCACACACACGCACACACACACACACACATGCACACACACACGTGCACACGCACACACACACACGCACATGCACACACACATGCACACACACGCGCACACGCACATACACACACACGCGCACACACGCACACACACGCGTGCACACACACGCACGCGCACGCACATACACACACACGCACGCGCACGCACATACACACGCACGCGCACGCACACACACACGCGTGCACACGCGCACACACACACGCACACACTTTCTCCACCAGCACCTACTGGAAAGCATGCATGAGGGCTGCCTAAAACTAACTACATAAAAATGTACCGTTCTAACCAGTGGGACGTAAACAGAATAGCAGGAAAGGGGCTCTGCTTCCTGTTTGAGGAGAAATCTGGCAAGCCCTGAGAATAGGATAACATATACTGAAGTACTTTTCTTCCTCCTGCTAGGTAGGAATGACGCAAGAAGAGAGACTTTATGAAGAATCTAAAGCCTAAAACAGATGGAATAATAAACAGAGAATAATAATAAATATTCTGGGTTTATTTTTTGTGGTACCCAGCAAAGTGAAAACTCATTATCATTAGCTGCCATTCTCTCAAAGAGCTGGTATAAGGAAGTGCATCAGTCTCTGGTGGAAGTATTTGTAATTGTGCAGGAATATAGTATTGCCTAAGCGTGCTTAAATACACACAAGAATTTTACCTGACTTTATGTATCTGTATTTGTACCTGCTATCATACTACCCTGAACTTGTCAACTAAAAGCAAAAGGAATAGAATTCACTTTGGTGGGATGATGTGAAATTCTATCAATACACGTGAGATGATCGCCATCTGCTGGATTTAAGTAAATTTACAGGAAAGAGCAACGAGAAAGACAGGAGCACAAGTAGATTTTCACATTTGATTAAACAATATATACCTGCAGATCTTTACATATAATTATATTATTTTTGTCTACATGTACACAGTAGTGTGTCTCTCCCACACAATGCCAAGATCGTTGGTGTATCTTACCTCTCCACTGAAAGCTAAACTCACTGCTTTAAATGGACAACACTGACCAATAACTTAACAACTGTTCAATTCTAACGGGTGTGTGACTCAGAGCTCATCATTTCCAAATACCGCAAGGCGAAGTTAGTTGTTCCTCTATGACACACTCTTCTGAATAATCATCCATTGCTTCTCAAATTGTTGATTTTTACAAACTACGATGCTGCATTTATGTCACTCTATGTCACTTTAGACATCTTTAGCAGCTTCTTCCTGGTCTTCAACTTGCATTTTCTTGCTAGTTCTTTGATAATGCAGAATCAGGGATTTTTGACTCTTTTAACTTCTACCAATTACTTTCCCAATTACTACCACGAACATTGAGTGTATCAAATAATATTGGATAGAGGCAATAAACATCTCCATGCTTTGCTGACTGGCTGAAAAACCTTCAACATTGTCCAAGGGAGTAGTCAACCAAAGACAGCATTTCAATCTTTCTCATTGACAGATTCCTCAATGTCTGCATATTATAGCTGCAGTCAGTCTTTTAATAAGAAGGGGTTCACTAGACTGTTTCTCGGATTACAGGGCATGTTCTACAATGTGAGGATGGACAAACGTGAACATTTTTCTCTGAAGCAGCGGATGCTGAGTGGAGAATTGACAGATGTTTTTAAGATTATGAGATGTCTAATACCAGAGTTCAAGTTAAAAGTAAATTTATTATCAAAGTACACACACACACACACACACACACACACACACGCACACACACACACGCACACACGCGCGCGCACACACACACACACACACACACACACTCACACACACACACACTCACACACACACACACACACACACTCACACACACGCACACACGCGCGCACACACACACACACACACACACACACACACACACACACACACACACTCACACACACACACACACACACACACACACACACACACACACCCAACACCCCCGAGATTCATTTTCTTGTTGAAGTACTCAATAAATCCAATAATCATAATAGAATTAATGATATAGGGCATGCATTTAAGGTGAGGGGGTAAGTTCAAAGGAGATATCAGAGACGATTTTTGTGCACAGAGAGTGGTGGCAGCATGGGGTGGTGGTAGAGATAGACTTTTAAGACAAATTTAGACAGGCACATGAATGTGAAGAAAATGGAAGTGTATGGACATTGTATTGACAGAAGAGATTAGTACGTTGGCCATTTGATTCCGCCGGCCAACAAAGATTTTCCTTCCTGCAAAGTTTTGAGTATATTTTATGGATTTTGGGATCTGCTGAGCATGAATTATTAATTCAAATCATCTATATTTTTATTTCAATTCATCAGAAAGGTAATATAAGCCGAGAAATTTTCAATCTGATAAGTTTCCAGGCACGAAAGGACAGGCTGGATGCTTCATGACAGGGCAGGATGGATGCTTCCTGACAGGGCAGGATGGATGCTTCATGACGGGGCAGGATGGATGCTTCACGACAGGGCAGGATGGATGCTTCCTGACAGTGCAGGCTGGACGCTTCATGATAGGGCAGGATGGATGCTTCATGACAGGGCAGGATGGATGCTTCACGACAGGTCGGGATGGATGCTTCAAGACAGGGCAGGATAGATGCTTCATGACAGTGCAGGATGGATGCTTCCTGACAGTGCAGGCTGGACGCTTCATGATAGGGCAGGATGGATGCTTCCTGACAGGGCAGGATGGATGCTTCATGAGGGGGCAGGATGGATGCTTCACGACAGGGCAGGTTGGATGCTTCATGACAGGGCAGGATGGATGCTAATTGATAGGGCAGGATGGATGCTTCATGACAGGGCAGGATGGATCCCTCATGACAGGGCAGGATGGATGCTTCATGACAGGGCAGGATGGATGCTTGATGACAGGGCAGGATGGATGCATCATGACAGGGAAGGATGGATGCTTCTTTACAGGGCAGGATGGATGCTTCATGACAGGGCAGGATGGATGCTTCATGAAAGGGCAGGATGGATGCTTCATGACAGAGCAGGCTGGATGCTTCAAGACAGGGCAGGATGGATGCTTCATGATGGGGCAGGATGGATGCTTCATGACAGGGCAGGATGGATGCTTCATGACAGGGCAGGATGGATGCTTCATGACAGGGCAGGATGGATGCTTAATGATAGGGCAGGATGGATGCTTCCTGACAGGGCAGGATGGATGCTTCATGACAGAGCAGGAAGGATGCTTCATGACAGGGCAGGATGGATTCTTCATGACAGGGCAGGAAGGATGCATCATGACAGGGCAGGATGGATGCTTCTTGACAGGGCAGGAAGGATGCTTCATGACAGGGCAGGATGGATTCTTCATGACAGGGCAGGATGGATGCTTCTTGACAGGGCAGGATGGATTCTTCATGACAGGGCAGGAAGGATGCTTCATGATAGGGCAGGATCAATGCTTCATGATGGGGCAGGATAGATGCTTCATGATGGGGCAGGATGGATGCTTCATGACAGGGCAGGATGGCTGCTTCATGACAGGGCAGGATGGATGCTTCATGACAGGGCAGGATGGATGCTTCATGACAGAGCAGGATAGATGCTTCATGACAGGTCAGGATGGATGCTTCATGACAGGGCAGGATGGATGCATCATGACAGGGCAGGATGGATGCATCATGACAGGGAAGGATGGATGCTACTTGACAGGACAGGATAGATGCTTCATGACAGGGCAGGATGGATGCGTCATGAAAGGGCAGGATGGATGCTTCAAGACAGGTCAGGATGGATGCTTCATGACAGGGAGGGTGGATGCTTCATGACAGGGCAGGATGGATGCTTCTTGACAGGGCAGGATGGATGCTTCATGACAGGGCAGGATGGATTCTTCATGACAGGGCAGGATGGATGCTTCATGACAGGGCAGGATGGATGCTTCATGACAGGGCAGGATGGATGCTTCCTGACAGGGTAGGATGGATGCTTCATGACAGCGCAGGATGGATTCTTCATGACAGGGCAGGAAGGATGTTTCATGACAGGGCAGGATGGATTCTTCATGACAGGGCAGGATGGAATCTTCATGACAGGGCAGGATGGATTCTTCATGACAGGGCAGGATGGAATCTTCATGACAGGGCAGGATGGATGTTTCATGACAGGGAAGGATGGATGCTTCTTGACAGGGCAGAATGGATGCTTCCTGAGAGGGCAGAATGGATGCTTCTTGACAGGGCAGGATGGATGCTTCATGACAGGGAAGGATGGATGCTTCATGACAGGGTAGAATGGATGCTTCCTGAGAGGGCAGAATGGATGCTTCTTGACAGGGCAGGATGGTTGCTTCATGATAGGGCAGATGGATGCTTCCTGACAAGGCAGGATGGATGCTTCCTGACAGGGCAGGATGGATGCTTCATGACAGGGCAGGATGGATGCTTCTTGGCAGGGCAGAATGGATGCTTCCTGACAAGGCAGGATGGATGATTCTTGGCAGGGCAGGATGGATGCTTCATGACAGGGAAGGATGGATGGTTCTTGACCGGGCAGGATGGATGCTTCATAAGAGGGCAGGATTGATACTTCTTGACAGGGCAGGATTGATGCTTCATGACAGGGCAGGATGGATGCTTCATGACAAGGCAGGATAGATACTTCATGACAGGGAAGGATGGATGCTTCATGACAAGGCAGGATGGATGCTTCATGACAGAGCAGGATAGATACTTCATGACAGGGAAGGATGGATGCTACATGACAAGGCAGGATGGATGCTTCATGACAGAGCAGGATAGATACTTCATGACAGGGCAGGATGGATGCTTCATGACAGGGCAGGATGGATGCTTCATGATGGGGCAGGATGGATGCTTCATGACAGGGCAGGATGGAGGCTTCTCGACAGGGCAGGATGGATGCTTCATAACAAGGCAAGATGGATGCCTCATGATAGGGCAGGATGGATGCTTCATGACAGGGCTGAATGGATGTTCATCACAGGGCAGGATAGATGCTTCATGACAGGGCAGGATGGATGCTTCATGACAAGGCAGGATGGATTCTTCATGACTGGGCAGGATGGATGCTTCATAACAGGGCAGGATGGATGCTTCATGAAAGGGCAGGATAGATGCTTCATGACAGGGCAGGATGGATGCTTCATGACAGGGCAGGATGGATGCTTCATGACAGGGCAGGATAGACGCTTCATAACAGGGCAAGATGGTTGCATAATGATGGGGCAGGATGGATTCTTCAAGACAGGGCAGGATGGAGTCTTCAAGACAAGGCAGGATGGATTAATCATGACAGGGCAGGATGGATGCTTCATGACAGGGGAGGATGGATGCTTCATGATGGGGCAGGATGGATTCTTCATGACAGGGCAGGATGGATGCTTCATGACAGGGCAGGATGGATGCTTCTTGACTGGGCAGGATAGCTACTTCATGTCAGGGCAGGATGGATGCTTCATGGTGGGGCAGGATGGATGCTTCATGACAGAGCAGGATAGATTCTTCATGACAGGGCAGGATGGATGCTTCATGACAGGTCAGGATGGATGCTTCATGACAGGGCAGGATGGATGCTTCATGACAGGGCAGGATGGATGCTTCATGACAGGGCAGGATAGATGCTTCATGACAGGGCAGGTTGGATGCTTCATGACAGGGCAGGATAGATGCTTCATAACAGGGCAAGATGGTTGCATAATGATGGGGCAGGATGGATTCTTCAAGACAGGGCAGGATGGAGTCTTCAAGACTAGGCAGGATGGAATAATCATGACAGGGCAGGATGGATGCTTCATGACAGGGGAGGATGGATGCTTCATGACAGAGCGGGATAGATACTTCATGACAGGGTAGGATGGATGCTTCATGATGGGGCAGGATGGATGCTTCATGACACAGCAGGATAGATGCTTCATGACAGGGCAGGATGGATGCTTCATGACAGGGCAGGATGGATGCTTCATGACAGGGCAGGATGGATGCTTCTCGACAGGGCAGAATGGATGCTTCATAACAGGGCAAGATGGTTGCATAATGATGGGGCAAGATGGATGCCTCATGATAGGGCAGGATTGATGCTTCATGACAGGGCAGAATGGATGTTCATCACGGGGCAGGATGGATGCTTCATTACTGGGCAGGATGGATGCTTCATGACTGGGCAGGATGGATGCTTCATGACAGGGCAGGATGGTTGCTTCATGAAAGGGCAGGATAGATGCTTCATGACAGGGCAGGATGGATGCTTCATGACAGGGCAGGATGGATGCTTCATGACAGGGCAGGATAGATGCTTCATAACAGGGCAAGATGGTTGCATAATGATGGGGCAGGATGGATTCTTCAAGACAGGGCAGGATGGAGTCTTCAAGACAAGGCAGGATGGATTAATCATGACAGGGCTGGATGGATGCATCATGACAGGGCAGGTTGGATGCTTCATGACAGGGCAGGATAGATGTTTCATAACAGGGCAAGATGGTTGCATAATGATGGGGCAGGATGGATTCTTCAAGACAGGGCGGGATGGAGTCTTCAAGACAAGGCAGGATGGATTAATCGTGACAGGGCAGGATGGATGCTTCATGACAGGGGAGGATGGATGCTTCATGATAGGGCAGGATGGATTTTTCATGACAGGGCAGGATGGATGCTTCATGACAGGGCAGGATGGATGCTTCTTGACTGGGCAGGATAGCTACATCATGTCAGGGCAGGATGGATGATTCATGACAGGGCAGGATGGATGCTTCATGATGGGGCAGGATGGATGCTTCATGACAGAGCAGGATAGATTCTTCATGACAGGGCAGGATGGATGCTTCATGACAGGTCAGGATGGATGTTTCATGACAGGGCAGGATGGATTCTTCATGACAGGGCAGGAAGGATGTTTCATGACAGGGCAGGATGGATTCTTCATGACAGGGCAGGATGGATGCTTCTTGACTGGGCAGGATAGCTACTTCATGTCAGGGCAGGATGGATGCTTCATGGTGGGGCAGGATGGATGCTTCATGACAGAGCAGGATAGATTCTTCATGACAGGGCAGGATGGATGCTTCATGACAGGTCAGGATGGATGCTTCATGACAGGGCAGGATGGATGCTTCATGACAGGGCAGGATGGATGCTTCATGACAGGGCAGGATAGATGCTTCATGACAGGGCAGGTTGGATGCTTCATGACAGGGCAGGATAGATGCTTCATAACAGGGCAAGATGGTTGCATAATGATGGGGCAGGATGGATTCTTCAAGACAGGGCAGGATGGAGTCTTCAAGACTAGGCAGGATGGAATAATCATGACAGGGCAGGATGGATGCTTCATGACAGGGGAGGATGGATGCTTCATGACAGAGCGGGATAGATACTTCATGACAGGGTAGGATGGATGCTTCATGATGGGGCAGGATGGATGCTTCATGACACAGCAGGATAGATGCTTCATGACAGGGCAGGATGGATGCTTCATGACAGGGCAGGATGGATGCTTCATGACAGGGCAGGATGGATGCTTCTCGACAGGGCAGAATGGATGCTTCATAACAGGGCAAGATGGTTGCATAATGATGGGGCAAGATGGATGCCTCATGATAGGGCAGGATTGATGCTTCATGACAGGGCAGAATGGATGTTCATCACGGGGCAGGATGGATGCTTCATTACTGGGCAGGATGGATGCTTCATGACTGGGCAGGATGGATGCTTCATGACAGGGCAGGATGGTTGCTTCATGAAAGGGCAGGATAGATGCTTCATGACAGGGCAGGATGGATGCTTCATGACAGGGCAGGATGGATGCTTCATGACAGGGCAGGATAGATGCTTCATAACAGGGCAAGATGGTTGCATAATGATGGGGCAGGATGGATTCTTCAAGACAGGGCAGGATGGAGTCTTCAAGACAAGGCAGGATGGATTAATCATGACAGGGCTGGATGGATGCATCATGACAGGGCAGGTTGGATGCTTCATGACAGGGCAGGATAGATGTTTCATAACAGGGCAAGATGGTTGCATAATGATGGGGCAGGATGGATTCTTCAAGACAGGGCGGGATGGAGTCTTCAAGACAAGGCAGGATGGATTAATCGTGACAGGGCAGGATGGATGCTTCATGACAGGGGAGGATGGATGCTTCATGATAGGGCAGGATGGATTTTTCATGACAGGGCAGGATGGATGCTTCATGACAGGGCAGGATGGATGCTTCTTGACTGGGCAGGATAGCTACATCATGTCAGGGCAGGATGGATGATTCATGACAGGGCAGGATGGATGCTTCATGATGGGGCAGGATGGATGCTTCATGACAGAGCAGGATAGATTCTTCATGACAGGGCAGGATGGATGCTTCATGACAGGTCAGGATGGATGTTTCATGACAGGGCAGGATGGATTCTTCATGACAGGGCAGGAAGGATGTTTCATGACAGGGCAGGATGGATTCTTCATGACAGGGCAGGAAGGATGCTTCATGACAGGGCAGGATGGAATCTTCATGACAGGGCAGGATGGATGCTTCATGACAGGGAAGGATGGATGCTTCTTGACAGGGCAGAATGGATGCTTCCTGAGAGGGCAGAATGGATGCTTCTTGACAGGGCAGGATGGATGCTTCATGACAGGGAAGGATGGATGCTTCATGACAGGGTAGAATGGATGCTTCCTGAGAGGGCAGAATGGATGCTTCTTGACAGGGCAGGATGGTTGCTTCATGACAGGGCAGATGGATGCTTCCTGACAAGGCAGGATGGATGCTTCCTGACAGGGCAGGATGGATGCTTCATGACAGGGAAGGATGGATGCTTCATGACAGGGTAGAATGGATGCTTCTGAGAGGGCAGAATGGATGCTTCTTGACAGGGCAGGATGGATGCTTCATGACAGGGCAGAATGGATGCTTCCTGACAAGGCAGGATGGATGCTTCCTGACAGGGCAGGATGGATGCTTCATGACAGGGCAGGATGGATGCTTCTTGGCAGGGCAGAATGGATGCTTCCTGACAAGGCAGGATGGATGATTCTTGGCAGGGCAGGATGGATGCTTCATGACAGGGAAGGATGGATGGTTCTTGACCGGGCAGGATGGATGCTTCATAAGAGGGCAGGATTGATACTTCTTGACAGGGCAGGATTGATGCTTCATGACAGGGCAGGATGGATGCTTCATGACAAGGCAGGATAGATACTTCATGACAGGGAAGGATGGATGCTTCATGACAAGGCAGGATGGATGCTTCATGACAGAGCAGGATAGATACTTCATGACAGGGAAGGATGGATGCTTCATGACAAGGCAGGATGGATGCTTCATGACAGAGCAGGATAGATACTTCATGACAGGGCAGGATGGATACTTCATGACAGGGCAGGATGGATGCTTCATGATGGGGCAGGATGGATGCTTCATGACAGGGCAGGATGGAGGCTTCATGACAGGTCAGGATGGATGCTTTTTGACAGGGGAGGATGGATGCTTCACAAGAGGGGAGGATGGATGCTTCATGACAGGGCAGGAAGGATGCTTCATGACAGGGCAGGATATATGCTTCATGACAGGGCAGGATGGATGCTTAATGATAGGGCAGGCTGGACGCTTCATGATAGGGCAGGATGGATGCTTCATGACAGGTCAGGATGGATGGTCATGACAGGACAGGATGGATGCTTCATGACAGGGCAGGATGGATGCTTAATGATAGGGCAGGATGGATGCTTCATGACAGGGCAGGATGGATGCTTAATGATAGGGCATGATGGATGCTTCATGACAGGGCAGGATGGAAGCTTCATGACAGGGCAGGATGGATGCTTCATGACAGGGCAGGATGGATGCTTCATGACAGGGCAGGATGGATGCTTCATGACAGGGCAGGATAGATGCTTCATGAAAGGGCGGGATGGATGCGTCATGACAGGGCAGGATGGATGCTTCATGAAAGGGCAGGATGGATGCGTCATGATAGGGAAGGATGGATGGTTCACGACAGGGCAGAATAGATGCTTCATGACATGGCAGGATGGATGCTTCATGACAGGGCAGGCTGGACACTTCATGATAGGGCAGGATGGATGCTTCATGAAAGGGCAGGATGGATGCTTCATGACAGGGCAGGATGGACGCTTCATGATAGGGCAGGATGGATGCTTCATGACAGGGCAGGCTGGACGCTTCATGATAGGGCAGGATGGATGCTTCATGAAAGGGCAGGATGGATGCTTCATGACAGGGCAGGATGGACGCTTCATGATAGGGCAGGATGGATGCTTCATGAAAGGGCAGGATGGATGCTTCATGACAGGGCAGGATGGATGCTTCATGACAGGGCAGGATGGATGCTTCTTGACAGGTCAGGATGGATGCTTCATGACAGGGCAGGATGGATGCTTCATGACAGGGCAGGATGGATGCTTCATGACAGGGCAGGATGGATGCTTCATGACAGGGCAGGCTGGACGCTTCATGATAGGGCAGGATGGATGCTTCATGACAGGTCAGGATCGATACTTCATGACAGGTCAGGATGGATGCTTCATGACAGGGCAGGATGGATGCTTCATGACAGGGAAGGATGGATGCTTCATGACAGGGAAGGATGGATGCTTCATGACAGGGCAGGATGGATGCTTCTTGACAGGTCAGGATGGATGCTTCATGACAGGTCAGGATGGATGCTCCATGACAGGGAAGGATGGATGCTTCATGACAGGGCAGGATGGATGCTTCATGACAGGGCAGGATAGATGCTTCATGACAGGGCAGGATGGATGCTTCATGACAGGGAAGGATGGATGCTTCTTGACAGGGCAGGATGGATGCTTCAAGACAGGGCAGGATGGATGCTTCATGATGGGGCAGGATGGATGCTTCATGACAGGGCAGGATGGATGCTTCATGACAGGGCAGGATGGATGCTTCATGACAGGGCTGGATGGATGCTTAATGATAGGGCAGGATGGATGCTTCCTGACAGGGCAGGATAGATGCTTCATGACAGAGCAGGAAGGATGCTTCATGACAGGGCAGGATGGATTCTTCATGACAGGGCAGGAAGGATGCATCATGACAGGGCAGGATGGATGCTTCTTGACAGGGCAGGAAGGATGCTTCATGACAGGGCAGGATGGATGCTTCTTGACCGGGCAGGATGGATTCTTCATGACAGGGCAGGATGGATGCTTCTTGACAGGGCAGGATGGATGCTTCAAGACAGGGCAGGATGGATGCTTCATGATGGGGCAGGATGGATGCTTCATGACAGGGCAGGATGGATGCTTCATGACAGGGCAGGATGGATGCTTCATGACAGGGCTGGATGGATGCTTAATGATAGGGCAGGATGGATGCTTCCTGACAGGGCAGGATGGATGCTTCATGACAGAGCAGGAAGGATGCTTCATGACAGGGCAGGATGGATTCTTCATGACAGGGCAGGAAGGATGCATCATGACAGGGCAGGATGGATGCTTCTTGACAGGGCAGGAAGGATGCTTCATGACAGGGCAGGATGGATGCTTCTTGACCGGGCAGGATGGATTCTTCATGACAGGGCAGGATGGATGCTTCTTGACAGGGCAGGATGGATTCTTCATGACAGGGCAGGAAGGATGCTTCATGATAGGGCAGGATCAATGCTTCATGATGGGGCAGGATAGATGCTTCATGATGGGGCAGGATGGATGCTTCATGACAGGGCAGGATGGATGCTTCATGACAGGGCAGGATGGATGCTTCATGACAGGGCAGGATGGATGCTTCATGACAGAGCAGGATAGATGCTTCATGACAGGTCAGGATGGATGCTTCATGACAGGGCAGGATGGATGCATCATGACAGGGCAGGATGGATGCATCATGACAGGGAAGGATGGATGCTACTTGACAGGACAGGATAGATGCTTCATGACAGGGCAGGATGGATGCTTCATGAAAGGGCAGGATGGATGCTTCAAGACAGGTCAGGATGGATGCTTCATGACAGGGAGGGTGGATGCTTCATGACAGGGCAGGATGGATGCTTCTTGACAGGGCAGGATGGATGCTTCATGACAGGGCAGGATGGATTCTTCATGACAGGGCAGGATGGATGCTTCATGACAGGGCAGGATGGATGCTTCATGACAGGGCAGGATGGATACTTCCTGACAGGGTAGGATGGATGCTTCATGACAGAGCAGGATAGATTCTTCATGACAGGGCAGGAAGGATGTTTCATGACAGGGCAGGATGGATGCTTCATGACAGGGCAGGATGGATGCTTCATGACAGGGCAGGATGGATGCTTCATGACAGGGCAGGCTGGACGCTTCATGATAGGGCAGGATGGATGCTTCATGACAGGTCAGGATGGATGCTTCATGACAGGGAAGGATGGATGCTTCATGACAGGGAAGGATGGATGCTTCATGACAGGGCAGGATGGATGCTTCTTGACAGGTCAGGATGGATGCTTCATGACAGGTCAGGATGGATGCTCCATGACAGGGAAGGATGGATGCTTCATGACAGGGCAGGATGGATGCTTCATGACAGGGCAGGATAGATGCTTCATGACAGGGCAGGATGGATGCTTCTTGACAGGGCAGGATGGATTCTTCATGACAGGGCAGGATGGATGCTTCTTGACAGGGCAGGATGGATTCTTCATGACAGGGCAGGAAGGATGCTTCATGATAGGGCAGGATCAATGCTTCATGATGGGGCAGGATAGATGCTTCATGATGGGGCAGGATGGATGCTTCATGACAGGGCAGGATGGATGCTTCATGACAGGGCAGGATGGATGCTTCATGACAGGGCAGGATGGATGCTTCATGACAGAGCAGGATAGATGCTTCATGACAGGTCAGGATGGATGCTTCATGACAGGGCAGGATGGATGCATCATGACAGGGCAGGATGGATGCATCATGACAGGGAAGGATGGATGCTACTTGACAGGACAGGATAGATGCTTCATGACAGGGCAGGATGGATGCTTCATGAAAGGGCAGGATGGATGCTTCAAGACAGGTCAGGATGGATGCTTCATGACAGGGAGGGTGGATGCTTCATGACAGGGCAGGATGGATGCTTCTTGACAGGGCAGGATGGATGCTTCATGACAGGGCACGATGGATTCTTCATGACAAGGCAGGATGGATGCTTCATGACAGGGCAGGATGGATGCTTCATGACAGGGCAGGATGGATACTTCCTGACAGGGTAGGATGGATGCTTCATGACAGCGCAGGATGGATTCTTCATGACAGGGCAGGAAGGATGTTTCATGACAGGGCAGGATGGATGCTTCATGACAGGGCAGGATGGATGCTTCATGACAGGGCAGGATGGATGCTTCATGACAGGGCAGGCTGGACGCTTCATGATAGGGCAGGATGGATGCTTCATGACAGGTCAGGATGGATGCTTCATGACAGGGCAGGATGGATGCTTCATGACAGGGCAGGCTGGACGTTTCATGATAGGGCAGGATGGATGCTTCATGACAGGTCAGGATGGATACTTCATGACAGGTCAGGATGGATGCTTCATGACAGCGCAGGATGGATGCTTCATGACAGGGAAGGATGGATGCTTCATGACAGGGAAGGATGGATGCTTCATGACAGGGCAGGATGGATGCTTCTTGACAGGTCAGGATGGATGCTTCATGACAGGTCAGGATGGATGCTCCATGACAGGGAAGGATGGATGCTTCATGACAGGGCAGGATGGATGCTTCATGACAGGGCAGGATAGATGCTTCATGACAGGGCAGGATGGATGCTTCATGACAGGGAAGGATGGATGCTTCTTGACAGGGCAGGATGGATGCTTCAAGACAGGGCAGGATGGATGCTTCATGATGGGGCAGGATGGATGCTTCATGACAGGGCAGGATGGATGCTTCATGACAGGGCAGGATGGATGCTTCATGACAGGGCAGGATGGATGCTTAATGATAGGGCAGGATGGATGCTTCCTGACAGGGCAGGATGGATGCTTCATGACAGGGCAGGATGGATTCTTCATGACAGGGCAGGAAGGATGCATCATGACAGGGCAGGATGGATGCTTCTTGACAGGGCAGGAAGGATGCTTCATGACAGGGCAGGATGGATTCTTCATGACAGGGCAGGATGGATGCTTCTTGACAGGGCAGGATGGATTCTTCATGACAGGGCAGGAAGGATGCTTCATGATAGGGCAGGATCAATGCTTCATGATGGGTCAGGATAGATGCTTCATGATGGGGCAGGATGGATGCTTCATGACAGGGCAGGATGGATGCTTCATGACAGGGCAGGATGGATGCTTCATGACAGGGCAGGATGGATGCTTCATGACAGAGCAGGATAGATGCTTCATGACAGGTCAGGATGGATGCTTCATGACAGGGCAGGATGGATGCATCATGACAGGGCAGGATGGATGCATCATGACAGGGAAGGATGGATGCTACTTGACAGGACAGGATAGATGCTTCATGACAGGGCAGGATGGATGCTTCATGAAAGGGCAGGATGGATGCTTCAAGACAGGTCAGGATGGATGCTTCATGACAGGGAGGGTGGATGCTTCATGACAGGGCAGGATGGATGCTTCTTGACAGGGCAGGATGGATGCTTCATGACAGGGCAGGATGGATTCTTCATGACAGGGCAGGATGGATGCTTCATGACAGCGCAGGATGAATTCTTCATGACAGGGCAGGAAGGATGTTTCATGACAGGGCAGGATGGATGCTTCATGACAGGGCAGGATGGATGCTTCATGAAAGGGCAGGATGGATGCTTCTTGACAGGGCAGAATGGATGCTTCATGACAGGGCAGGATGGATGCTTCATGACAGGGCAGGATGGATGCTTCATGAAAGGGCAGGATGGATGCTTCTTGACAAGGCAGAATGGATGCTTCCTGACAGGGCAGGATGGATGCTTCATGACAGGGCAGGATGGATGCTTCATGACAGGGCAGGATGGATGCTTCATGAAAGGGCAGGATGGATGTTTCATGACGGGGCAGGATGGATTCTTCATGACAGGGCAGGAAGGATGTTTCATGACAGGGCAGGATGGATGCTTCATGACAGGGCAGAATGGATGTTTCATGACAGGGCAGGATGGATGCTTCCTGACAGGGCAGGATGGATGCTTCATGACAGGGAAGGATGGATGCTTCTTGACAGGGCAGAATGGATGCTTCCTGAGAGGGCAGAATGGATGCTCCTTGACAGGGCAGGATGGATGCTTCATGACAGGGAAGGATGGATGCTTCATGACAGGGTAGAATGGATGCTTCCTGAGAGGGCAGAATGGATGCTTCTTGACAGGGCAGGATGGTTGCTTCATGACAGGGCAGATGGATGCTTCCTGACAGGGCAGGATGGATGCTTCATGACAGGGAAGGATGGATGCTTCATGACAGGGTAGAATGGATGCTTCCTGAGAGGGCAGAATGGATGCTTCTTGACAGGGCAGGATGGATGCTTCATGACAGGGCAGAATGGATGCTTCCTGACAAGGCAGGATGGATGCTTCCTGACAGGGCAGGATGGATGCTTCATGACAGGGCAGGATGGATGCTTCTTGGCAGGGCAGAATGGATGCTTCCTGACAAGGCAGGATGGATGATTCTTGGCAGGGCAGGATGGATGCTTCATGACAGGGAAGGATGGATGGTTCTTGACCGGGCAGGATGGATGCTTCATAAGAGGGCAGGATTGATACTTCTTGACAGGGCAGGATTGATGCTTCATGACAGGGCAGGATGGATGCTTCATGACAAGGCAGGATAGATACTTCATGACAGGGAAGGATGGATGCTTCATGACAAGGCAGGATGGATGCTTCATGACAGAGCAGGATAGATACTTCATGACAGGGAAGGATGGATGCTTCATGACAAGGCAGGATGGATGCTTCATAACAGAGCAGGATAGATACTTCATGACAGGGCAGGATGGATGCTTCATGACAGGGCAGGATGGATGCTTCATGACAGGGCAGGATGGATGCTTCATGACAGGGCAGGATGGAGGCTTCTCGACAGGGCAGGATGGATGCTTCATAACAAGGCAAGATGGATGCCTCATGATAGGGCAGGATGGATGCTTCATGACAGGGCTGAATGGATGTTCATCACAGGGCAGGATGGATGCTTCATGACAGGGCAGGATGGCTTCTTCATGACTGGGCAGGATGGATGCTTCATGACAGGGCAGGATGGATGCTTCATGAAAGGGCAGGATAGATGCTTCATGACAGGGCAGGATGGATGCTTCATGACAAGGCAGGATGGATTCTTCATGACTGGGCAGGATGGATGCTTCATGACAGGGCAGGATGGATGCTTCATGAAAGGGCAGGATAGATGCTTCATGACAGGGCAGGATGGATGCTTCATGACAGGGCAGGATGGATGCTTCATGACAGGGCAGGATAGACGCTTCATAACAGGGCAAGATGGTTGCATAATGATGGGGCAGGATGGATTCTTCAAGACAGGGCAGGATGGAGTCTTCAAAACAAGGCAGGATGGATTAATCATGACCGGGCAGGATGGATGCTTCATGACAGGGGAGGATGGATGCTTCATGATGGGGCAGGATGGATTCTTCATGACAGGGCAGGATGGATGCTTCATTACAGGGCAGGATGGATGCTTCTTGACTGGGCAGGATAGCTACTTCATGTCAGGGCAGGATGGATGCTTCATGGTGGGGCAGGATGGATGCTTCATGACAGAGCAGGATAGATTCTTCATGACAGGGCAGGATGGATGCTTCATGACAGGTCAGGATGGATGCTTCATGACAGGGCAGGATGGATGCTTCATGACAGGGCAGGATGGATGCTTCATGACAGGGCAGGATAGATGCTTCATGACAGGGCAGGTTGGATGCTTCATGACAGGGCAGGATAGATGCTTCATAACAGGGCAAGATGGTTGCATAATGATGGGGCAGGATGGATTCTACAAGACAGGGCAGGATGGAGTCTTCAAGACTAGGCAGGATGGATTAATCATGACAGGGCAGGATGGATGCTTCATGACAGGGGAGGATGGATGCTTCATGACAGAGCGGGATAGATACTTCATGACAGGGTAGGATGGATGCTTCATGATGGTGCAGGATGGATGCTTCATGACACAGCAGGATAGATGCTTCATTACAGGGCAGGATGGATGCTTCATGACAGGGCAGGATGGATGCTTCATGACAGGGCAGGATGGATGCTTCTCGACAGGGCAGGATGGATGCTTCATAACAGGGCAAGATGGTTGCATAATGATGAGGCAAGATGGATGCCTCATGATAGGGCAGGATTGATGCTTCATGACAGGGCAGAATGGATGTTCATCACGGGGCAGGATGGATGCTTCATGACAGGGCAGGATGGATGCTTCATGACTGGGCAGGATGGATGCTTCATGACAGGGCAGGATGGATGCTTCTCGACAGGGCAGGTTGAATTCTTCCTGACCGGGCAAGATGGATGCTACATGAAAGGGCAGAATGGATGTTTCATGACAGGGCAGGATGGATGCTTCATGACAGGGCAGAATGGATGGACATCACAGGGCAGGATGGATGCTTCATGACAGGGCAGGATGGATGCTTCATGACTGGGAAGGATGGATGCTTCATGACAGGGCAGGATGGATGCTTCATGAAAGGGCAGGATAGATGCTTCATGACAGGGCAGGATGGATGCTTCATGACAGGGCAGGATGGATGCTTCATGACAGGGCAGGTTGGATGCTTCATGACAGGGCAGGATAGATGCTTCATAACAGGGCAAGATGGTTGCATAATGATGGGGCAGGATGGATTCTTCAAGACAGGGCAGGATGGAGTCTTCAAGACAAGGCAGGATGGATTAATCATGACAGGGCAGGATGGATGCTTCATGACAGGGCAGGTTGGATGCTTCATGACAGGGCAGGATAGATGCTTCATAACAGGGCAAGATGGTTGCATAATGATGGGGCAGGATGGATTCTTCAAGACAGGGCAGGATGGAGTCTTCAAGACAAGGCAGGATGGATTAATCATGACAGGGCAGGATGGATGCTTCATGACAGGGGAGGATGGATGATTCATGACAGGGCAGGATGGATGCTTCATGATGGGGCAGGATGGATGCTTCATGACAGGGCAGGATGGATACTTCATGACAGGGCAGGATGGATGCTTCATGACAGGGCAGGATGGATGCTTCATGACAGGGCAGGATAGATGCTTCATGACAGGGCAGGTTGGATGCTTCATGACAGGGCAGGATAGATGCTTCATAACAGGGCAAGATGGTTGCATAATGATGGGGCAGGATGGATTCTTCAAGACAGGGCAGGATGGAGTCTTCAAGACAAGGCAGGATGGATTAATCATGACAGTGCAGGATGGATGCTTCATGACAGGGGAAGATGGATGCTTCATGATGGGGCAGGATGGATGCTTCATGACAGAGCAGGATAGATGCATCATGACAGGGCAGGATGGATACTTCATGATAGGGCAGGATGGATGCTTCATAACAGGGCTGGATGGATGCTTCATGATGGGGCAGGATGGATGCTTCATGACAGAGCAGGATAGATGCTTCATGACAGGGCAGGATGGATGCCTCATGACAGGGCAGGATGGATGCTTCTCGACAGGGCAGGATGGATGCTTCATGACAGGGCAGGATGGATGCTTCATGATAGGGCAGGATGGATGCTTCATGATACGGCAGGATGGATGCTTCCTGACAGGGCAGGATAGATACTTCATGACAGGTCAGGATGGATGCTTCATGACGGGGCAGAATGGATGCTTCATGACAGGGCAGGATAGATGCTTCATGACAGGTCAGGATGGATGCTTCATGAAGGGGCAGGATGGATGCATCCTGACAGGGGAGGATGGATGCTTCATGAGGGGGCAGGATGGATGCTTCACGACAGAGCAGGATAGATGCTTCATGACAGGTCAGGATGGATGCTTCATGACGGGGCAGGATGGATGCTTCATGACAGGGCAGGATAGATGCTTCATGACAGGTCAGGATGGATGCTTCATGACGTGGCAGGATGGATGCTTGCTGACAGGGGAGGATGGATGCTTCATGAGGGGGCAGGATGGATGCTTCACGACAGGGCAGGTTGGATTCTTCATGACAGGGCAATATGGATGCTACATGAAAGGGCAGAATGGATGTTTCATGACAGGGCAGGATGGATGCTTCATGACAGGGCAGAATGGATGTTCATCACAGGGCAGGATGGATGCTTCATGACAGGGCAGGTTGGATGCTTCATGACTGGGCAGGATGGATGCTTCATGACAGGGCAGGATGGATGCTTCATGAAAGGGCAGGATAGATGCCTCATGACAGGGCAGGATGGATGCTTCATGACAGGGCAGGATGGATGCTTCATGACACGGCAGGTTGGATGCTTCATGACAGGGCAGGATAGATGCTTCATAACACGGCAAGATGGTTGCATAATGATGGGGCAGGATGGATTCTTCAAGACAGGGCAGGATGGAGTCTTCAAGACAAGGCAGGATGGATTAATCATGACAGGGCAGGATGGATGCTTCATGACAGGGCAGGTTGGATGCTTCATGACAGGGCAGGATAGATGCTTCATAACAGGGCAAGATGGTTGCATAATGATTGGGCAGGATGGATTCTTCAAGAAAGGGCAGGATGGAGTCTTCAAGACAAGGCAGGATGGATTAATCATGACAGGGCAGGATGGATGCTTCATGACAGGGGAGGATGTATGCTTCATGATGGGGCAGGATGGATTCTTCATGACAGGGCAGGATGGATGCTTCATTACAGGGCAGGATGGATGCTTCTCGACTGGGCAGGATAGCTACATCATGTCAGTGCAGGTTGGATGATTCATGACAGGGCAGGATGGATGCTTCATGATGGGGCAGGATGCATGCTTCATGACAGGGCAGGATGGAGTCTTCAAGACAAGGCAGGATGGATTAATCATGACAGGGCAGGATGGATGCTTCATGACAGGGGAGGATGGATGCTTCATGATGGGGCAGGATGTATGCTTCATGACAGAGCAGGATAGATGCATCATGACCGGGCAGGATGGATGCTTCATGACAGAGCTGGATAGATGCATCATGATAGGACAGGATAGATACTTCATGATAGGGCAGGATGGATGCTTCATGACAGGGCTGGATGGATGCTTCATGACAGGGCAGGATGGATGCTTCATGACAGGGCAGGATGGATGCTTCTCGACAGGGCAGGATGGATGCTTCATGACAGGGCAGGATGGATGCTTCATGATAGGGCAGGATGGATGCTTCATGATAGGGCAGGATGGATGCTTCATGATAGGGCAGGATGGATGCTTCCTGACGGGGCAGGATAGATGCTTCATGACAGGTCAGGATGGATGCTTCATGACGGGGCAGGATGGATGCTTCATGACAGGGCAGGATAGATGCTTCATGACAGGTCAGGATGGATGCTTCATGACGGGGCAGGATGGATGCTTCCTCACAGGGGAGGATGGATGCTTCATGAGGGGGCAGGATGGATGCTTCACGACAGAGCAGATTGGATTCTTCATGACAGGGCAGGATGGATGCTTCATGATGGGGCAGGATGGATGCTTCATGACAGAGCAGGATAGATGCTTCATGACAGGGCAGAATGGATGTTCATCACAGGGCAGGATGGATGCTTCATGACAGGGCAGGATGGATGCTTCATGACTGGGCAGGATGGATGCTTCATGCCAGGGCAGGATGGATGCTTCATGAAAGTGCAGGATAGATGCTTCATGACAGGGCAGGATGGATGCTTCATGACAGAGCTGGATAGATGCATCATGATAGGACAGGATAGATACTTCATGATAGGGCAGGATGGATGCTTCATGACAGGGCTGGATGGATGCTTCATGATGGGGCAGGATGGATTCTTCAAGACAGGGCAGGATGGAGACTTCAAGACAAGGCAGGATGGATTAATCATGACAGGGCAGGATGGATGCTTCATAACAGGGGAGGATGGATGCTTCATGATGGGGCAGGATGGATGCTTCATGACAGGGCAGGATGGATGCTTCTTGACTTGGCAGTATAGCTACTTCATGTCAGGGCAGGATGGATGATTCATGACAGGGCAGGATGGATGCTTCATGATGGGGCAGGATGGATGCTTCATGACAGAGCAGGATAGATTCTTCATGACAGGGCAGGATGAATGCTTCATGACAAGGCAGGATGGATGCTTCATGACAGGGCAGGATGGATGCTTCATGACAGGGCAGGATAGATGCTTCATGACAGGGCAGGTTGGATGCTTCATGACAGGGCAGGATAGATGCTTCAAGACAGGGCAGGATGGAGTCTTCAAGACAAGGCAGGATGGATTAATCATGACAGGGAAGGATGGATGCTTCATGACAGGGGAGGATGGATGCTTCATGACAGAGCAGGATAGATGCTTCATGACAGGTCAGGATGGATGCTTCATGACGGGGCAGGATGGATGCTTCATGACAGGGCAGAATGGATGTTCATCACAGGGCAGGATGGATGCTTCATGACAGGGCAGGATGGATGCTTCATGACAGGGCAGGATGGATGCTTCATGAAAGTGCAGGATAGATGCTTCATGACAGGGCAGGATGGATGCTTCATGACAGGGCAGGATGGATTAATCATGACAGGGCAGGATGGATGCTTCATGACAGGGCAGGTTGGATGCTTCATGACAGGGCAGGATAGATGCTTCATAACAGGGCAAGATGGTTGCATAATGATGCGGCAGGATGGATTCTTCAAGACAGGGCAGGATGGAGACTTCAAGACAAGGCAGGATGGATTAATCATGACAGGGCAGGATGGATGCTTTATAACAGGGGAGGATGGATGCTTCATGATGGGGCAGGATGGATGCTTCATGACAGGGCAGGATGGATGATTCTTGACTGGGCAGGATAGCTACTTCATGTCAGGGCAGGATGGATGATTCATGACAGGGCAGGATGGATGCTTCATGATGGGGCAGGATGGATGCTTCATGACAGAGCAGGATAGATTCTTCATGACAGGGCAGGATGAATGCTTCATGACAGGGCAGGATGGATGCTTCATGACAGGGCAGGATGGATGCTTCATGACAGGGCAGGATAGATGCTTCATGACAGGGCTGGTTGGATGCTTCATGACAGGGCAGGATAGATGCTTCATTACAGGGCAAGATGGTTGCATAATGATGGGGCAGGATGGATTCATCAAGACAGGGCAGGATGGAGTCTTCAAGACAAGGCAGGATGGATTAATCATGACAGTGAAGGATGGATGCTTCATGACAGGGGAGGATGGATGCTTCATGATGGGGCAGGATGGATGCTTCATGACAGAGCAGGATAGATGCATCATGACAGGGCAGGATGGATGCTTCATGACAGAGCTGGATAGATGCATCATGATAGGACAGGATAGATACTTCATGATAGGGCAGGATGGATGCTTCATGACAGGGCTGGATGGATGCTTCATGATGGGGCAGGATGGATGCTTCATGACAGAGCAGGATAGATGCTTCATGACAGGGCAGGATGGATGCTTCATGACAGGGCAGGATGGATGCTTCATGACAGGGCAGGATGGATGCTTCTCGACAGGGCAGGATGGATGCTTCATCACAGGGCAGGATGGATGCTTCATGATAGGGCAGGATGGATGCTTCATGATAGGGCAGGATGGATGCTTCCTGACAGGGCAGGATAGATGCTTCATGACACGTCAGGATGGATACTTCACGACAGGGCAGGTTGGATTCTTCATGACAGGGCAATATGGATGCTACATGAAAGGGCAGAATGGATGTTTCATGACAGGGCAGGATGGATGCTTCATGACAGGGCAGAATGGATGTTCATCACAGGGCAGGATGGATGCTTCATGACAGGGCAGGATGGATGCTTCATGACTGGGCAGGATGGATGCTTCATGACAGGGCATGATGGATGCTTCATGAAAGGGCAGGATAGATGCCTCATGACAGGGCAGGATGGATGCTTCATGACAGGGCAGGATGGATGCTTCATGACAGGGCAGGATAGATGCTTCATGACAGGGCAGGTTGGATGCTTCATGACAGGGCAGGATAGATGCTTCATAACACGGCAAGATGGTTGCATAATGATGGGGCATGATGGATTCTTCAAGACAGGGCAGGATGGAGTCTTCAAGACAAGGCAGGATGGATTAATCATGACAGGGCAGAATGGATTCTTCATTACAGGGCAGGATGGATGCTTCTTGACTGGGCAGGATAGCTACATCATGTCAGGGCAGGATGGATGATTCATGACAGGGCAGGATGGATGCTTCATGATGGGGCAGGATGGATGCTTCATGACAGGGCAGGATGGAGTCTTCAAGACAAGGCAGGATGGATTAATCATGACAGGGCAGGATGGATGCTTCATGACAGGGGAGGATGGATGCTTCATGATGGGGCAGGATGGATGCTTCATGACAGAGCAGGATAGATGCATCATGACAGGGCAGGATGGATGCTTCATGACAGAGCTGGATAGATGCATCATGATAGGACAGGATAGATACTTCATGATAGGGCAGGATGGATACTTCATGACAGGGCTGGATGGATGCTTCATGATGGGGCAGGATGGATGCTTCATGACAGAGCAGGATAGATGCTTCATGACAGGGAAGGATGGATGCTTCATGACAGGGCAGGATGGATGCTTCATGACAGGGCAGGATGGGTGCTTCTCGACAGGGCAGAATGGATGCTTCATGACAGGGCAGGATGGATGCTTCATGATAGGGCAGGAAGGATGCTTCATGATAGGGCAGGATGGATGCTTCATGATAGGGCAGGATGGATGCTTCCTGACAGGGCAGGATAGATGCTTCATGACAGGTCAGGATGGATGCTTCATGACGGGGCAGGATGGAGGCTTCATGACAGGGCAGGATAGATGCTTCATGACAGGTCCGGATGGATGCTTCATGACGGGGCAGGATGGATGCTTCCTGACAGGGGAGGATGGATGCTTCATGAGGGGGCAGGATGGATGCTTCACGACAGAGCAGGATAGATGTTTCATGACAGGTCAGGATGGATGCTTCATGACGGGGCAGGATGGATGCTTCATGACAGGGCAGGATAGATGCTTCATGACAGGTCAGGATGGATGCTTCATGACGGGGCAGGATGGATGCTTCCTGACAGGGGAGGATGGATGCTTCATGAGGGGGCAGGATGGATGCTTCATGACAGAGCAGGATAGATGCTTCATGACAGGACAGGATGGATGCTTCATGACAGGGCAGGGTGGATGCTTCATGACAGGGCTGGATGGATGCTTCTTGACAGGGCATGATGTATGCTTCATGACAGGGCAGGATGGATGCTTCATAATAGGGCAGGATGGATGCTTCATGATAGGGCAGGATGGATGCTTCCTGACAGGGCAGGATAGATGCTTCATGACAGGTCAGGATGGATGCTTCATGACGGGGCAGGATGGATGCTTCATGACAGGGCAGGATAGATGCTTCATGACAGGTCAGGATGGATGCTTCATGACAGTGCAGGATGGATGCTTCATGATAGGGCAGGATGGATGCTTCCAGACAGGGCAGGATAGATGCTTCATGACAGGTCAGGATGGATGCTTTATGACGGGGCAGGATGGATGCTTCCTGACAGGGGAGGATGGATGCTTCATGAGGGGGCAGGATGGATGCTTCACGACAGAGCAGGATAGATGCTTCATGACAGGTCAGGATGGATGCTTCATGACGGGGCAGGATGAATGCATCATGACAGGGCAGGATAGATGCTTCATGACAGGTCAGGATGGATGCTTCATGACGGGGCAGGATGGATGCTTCCTGACAGGGGAGGATGGATGCTTCATGAGGGGGCAGGATGTATGCTTCACTACAGGGCAGGTTGGATTCTTCATGACAGGGCAATATGGATGCTACATGAAAGGGCAGAATGAATGTTTCATGACAGGGCAGGATGGATGCTTCATGACAGGGCAGAATGGATGTTCATCACAGGGCAGGATGGATGCTTCATGACAGGGCAGGATGGATGCTTCATGACTGGGCAGGATGGATGCTTCATGACAGGGCAGGATGGATGCTTCATGAAAGGGCAGGATAGATGCTTCAAGACAGGGCAGGATGGATGCTTCATGACAGGGCAGGATGGATGCTTCATGACAGGGCAGGATGGATGCTTCATGACAGGGCAGGGTAGATGCTTCATGACAGGGCAGGTTGAATGCTTCATGACAGGGCAGGATAGATGCTTCATAACAGGGCAAGATGGTTGCATAATGATGGGGCAGGATGGATGCTTCATGACAGAGCAGGCTGGATGCTTCATGACAGGGCAGGATGCAGGCTTCATGACAGGTCAGGATGGATGCTTCCTGACAGGGGAGGATGGATGCTTCACAAGAGGGGAGGATGGATGCTTCATGACAGGGCAGGAAGGATGCTTCATGACAGGGCAGGATGGATGATTCATCACAGGGCAGGATGGATGCTTCATGATTGGGCAGGATGGATGCTTCATGACAGGGCAGGATAGATGCTTCATGATTGGGCAGGATGGATGCTTCATGACAGGGCAGGATAGATGCTTCATGACAGGGGAGGATGGATGCTTCACAAGAGGGGAGGATGGATGCTTCATGACAGGGCAGGAAGGATGCTTCATGACAGGGCAGGATGGATGATTCATCACAGGGCAGGATGGATGCTTCATGATTGGGCAGGATGGATGCTTCATGACAGGGCAGGATAGATGCTTCATGACAGGTCAGGATGGATGCTTCATGACAGGGCAGGATGTATGCTTCATGACAGGGCAGGATGGATGCTTAATGATAGGGCAGGCTGGACGCTTCATGATAGGGCAGGATGGATGCTTCATGACAGGTCAGGATGGATGGTCATGACAGGACAGGATGGATGCTTCATGACAGGGCAGGATGGATGCTTAATGATAGGGCAGGATGGATGCTTCATGACAGGGCAGGATGGATGCTTAATGATAGGGCATGATGGATGCTTCATGACAGGGCAGGATGGATGCTTCATGACAGGGCAGGATGGATGCTTCATGTCAGGGCAGGATGGATGCTTCATGACAGGGCAGGATGGATGCTTCATGACAGAGCAGGATAGATGCTTCATGACAGGGCAGGATGGATGCTTCATGACAGGGCAGGATGAATGCTTCATGACAGGGCAGGATGGATGCTTCTCGACAGGGCAGGATGGATGCTTCATGACAGGGCAGGATGGATGCTTCATGATAGGGCAGGATGGATGCTTCATGATAGGGCAGGATGGATGCTTCCTGACAGGGCAGGATGGATGTTTCATGACGGGGCAGGATGGATACTTCATGACAGAGCAGGATAGATGCTTCATGACAGGTCAGGATGGATGCTTCATGACGGGGCAGGATGGATGCTTCATGACAGGGGAGGATGGATGCTTCATGAGGGGGCAGGATGGATGCTTCACGACAGGGCAGGTTGGATTCTTCCTGACAGGGCAAGATGGATGCTACATGAAAGGGCAGAATGGATGTTTCATGACAGGGCAGGATGGATGCTTCATGACAGGGCAGAATGGATGTTCATCACAGGGCAGGATGGATGCTTCATGACAGGGCAGGAGGGATGCGTCATGACTGGGCAGGATGGATGCTTCATGACAGGGCAGGATGGATGCTTCATGAAAGGGCAGGATAGATGCTTCATGACAGGGCAGGATGGATGCTTCATGACAGGGCAGGATGGATGCTTCATGACAGGGCAGGTTGGATGCTTCATGACAGGGCAGGATAGATGCTTCATAACAGGGCAAGATGGTTGCATAATGATGGGGCAGGATGGATTCTTCAAGACAGGGCAGGATGGAGTCTTCAAGACAAGGCAGGATGGATTAATCATGACAGGGCAGGATGGATGCTTCATGACAGGGGAAGATGGATGCTTCATGATGGGGCAGGATGGATGCTTCATGACAGAGCAGGATAGATGCATCATGACAGGGCAGGTTGGATGCTTCACGACAGAGCTGGATAGATGCATCATGATAGGACAGGATAGATACTTCATGATAGGGCAGGATGGATGCTTCATAACAGGGCTGGATGGATGCATAATGATGGGGCAGGATGGATGCTTCATGACAGAGCAGGATAGATGCTTCATGACAGGGCAGGATGGATGCTTCATGACAGGGCAGGATGGATGCTTCTCGACAGGGCAGGATGGATGCTTCATGACAGGGCAGGATGGATGCTTCATGATAGGGCAGGATGGATGCTTCATGATAGGGCAGGATGGATGCTTCCTGACAGGGCAGGATAGATGCTTCATGACAGGTCAGGATGGATGCTTCATGACGGGGCAGGATGGATGCTTCATGACAGGGCAGGATAGATGCTTCATGACAGGTCAGGATGGATGCTTCATGACGGGGCAGGATGGATGCTTCCTGACAGGGGAGGATGGATGCTTCATGAGGGGGCAGGATGGATGCTTCATAACAGGTCAGGAAGGATGCTTCATGACGGGGCAGGATGGATGCTTGCTGACAGGGGAGGATGGATGCTTCATGAGGGGGCAGGATGGATGCTTCACGACAGGGCAGGTTGGATTCTTCATGACAGGGCAATATGGATGCTACATGAAAGGGCAGAATGGATGTTTCATGACAGGGCAGGATGGATGCTTCATGACAGGGCAGAATGGATGTTCATCACAGGGCAGGATGGATGCTTCATGACAGGGCAGGATGGATGCTTCATGACTGGGCAGGATGGATGCCTCATGACAGGGCAGGATGGATGCTTCATGAAAGGGCAGGATAGATGTCTCATGACAGGGCAGGATGGATGCTTCATGACAGGGCAGGATGGATGCTTCATGACACGGCAGGTTGGATGCTTCATGACAGGGCATGATAGACGCTTCATAACACGGCAAGATGGTTGCATAATGATGGGGCAGGATGGATTCTTCAAGACAGGGCAGGATGGAGTCTTCAAGACAAGGCAGCATGGATTAATCATGACAGGGCAGGATGGATGCTTCATGACAGGGCAGGTTGGATGCTTCATGACAGGGCAGGATAGATGCTTCATAACAGGGCAAGATGGTTGCATAATGATTGGGCAGGATGGATTCTTCAAGACAGGGCAGGATGGAGTCTTCAAGACAAGGCAGGATGGATTAATCATGACAGGGCAGGATGGATGCTTCATGACAGGGGAGGATGGATGCTTCATGATGGGGCAGGATGGATGCTTCCTGACAGGGGAGGATGGATGCTTCATGAGGGGGCAGGATGGATGCTTCATGACAGAGCAGGATAGATGCTTCATGACAGGACAGGATGGATGCTTCATGACAGGGCAGGGTGGATGCTTCATGACAGGGCTGGATGGATGCTTCTTGACAGGGCAGGATGGATGCTTCATGACAGGGCAGGATGGATGCTTCATAATAGGGCAGGATGGATGCTTCATGATAGGGCAGGATGGATGCTTCCTGACAGGGCAGGATAGATGCTTCATGACAGGTCAGGATGGATGCTTCATGACGGGGCAGGATGGATGCTTCATGACAGGGCAGGATAGATGCTTCATGACAGGTCAGGATGGATGCTTCATGACAGGGCAGGATGGATGCTTCATGATAGGGCAGGATGGATGCTTCCTGACAGGGCAGGATAGATGCTTCATGACAGGTCAGGATGGATGCTTCATGACGGGGCAGGATGGATGCTTCCAAACAGGGGAGGATGGATGCTTCATGAGGGGGCAGGATGGATGCTTCACGACAGAGCAGGATAGATGCTTCATGACAGGTCAGGATGGATGCTTCATGACGGGGCAGGATGAATGCATCATGACAGGGCAGGATAGATGCTTCATGACAGGTCAGGATGGATGCTTCATGACGGGGCAGGATGGATGCTTCCTGACAGGGGAGGATGGATGCTTCATGAGGGGGCAGGATGTATGCTTCACTACAGGGCAGGTTGGATTCTTCATGACAGGGCAATATGGATGCTACATGAAAGGGCAGAATGAATGTTTCATGACAGGGCAGGATGGATGCTTCATGACAGGGCAGAATGGATGTTCATCACAGGGCAGGATGGATGCTTCATGACAGGGCAGGATGGATGCTTCATGACTGGGCAGGATGGATGCTTCATGACAGGGCAGGATGGATGCTTCATGAAAGGGCAGGATAGATGCTTCAAGACAGGGCAGGATGGATGCTTCATGACAGGGCAGGATGGATGCTTCATGACAGGGCAGGATGGATGCTTCATGACAGGGCAGGATAGATGCTTCATGACAGGGCAGGTTGAATGCTTCATGACAGGGCAGGATAGATGCTTCATAACAGGGCAAGATGGTTGCATAATGATGGGGCAGGATGGATGCTTCATGACAGAGCAGGCTGGATGCTTCATGACAGGGCAGGATGCAGGCTTCATGACAGGTCAGGATGGATGCTTCCTGACAGGGGAGGATGGATGCTTCACAAGAGGGGAGGATGGATGCTTCATGACAGGGCAGGAAGGATGCTTCATGACAGGGCAGGATGGATGATTCATCACAGGGCAGGATGGATGCTTCATGATTGGGCAGGATGGATGCTTCATGACAGGGCAGGATAGATGCTTCATGACAGGGCAGGATGGATGCTTCATGACAGGGCAGGATGTATGCTTCATGACAGGGCAGGATGGATGCTTAATGATAGGGCAGGCTGGACGCTTCATGATAGGGCAGGATGGATGCTTCATGACAGGTCAGGATGGATGGTCATGACAGGACAGGATGGATGCTTCATGACAGGGCAGGATGGATGCTTAATGATAGGGCAGGATGGATGCTTCATGACAGGGCAGGATGGATGCTTAATGATAGGGCATGATGGATGCTTCATGACAGGGCAGGATGGATGCTTCATGACAGGGCAGGATGGATGCTTCATGTCAGGGCAGGATGGATGCTTCATGACAGGGCAGGATGGATGCTTCATGACAGAGCAGGATAGATGCTTCATGACAGGGCAGGATGGATGCTTCATGACAGGGCAGGATGAATGCTTCATGACAGGGCAGGATGGATGCTTCTCGACAGGGCAGGATGGATGCTTCATGACAGGGCAGGATGGATGCTTCATGATAGGGCAGGATGGATGCTTCATGATAGGGCAGGATGGATGCTTCCTGATAGGGCAGGATGGATGTTTCATGACGGGGCAGGATGGATACTTCATGACAGAGCAGGATAGATGCTTCATGACAGGTCAGGATGGATGCTTCATGACGGGGCAGGATGGATGCTTCATGACAGGGGAGGATGGATGCTTCATGAGGGGGCAGGATGGATGCTTCACGACAGGGCAGGTTGGATTCTTCCTGACAGGGCAAGATGGATGCTACATGAAAGGGCAGAATGGATGTTTCATGACAGGGCAGGATGGATGCTTCATGACAGGGCAGAATGGATGTTCATCACAGGGCAGGATGGATGCTTCATGACAGGGCAGGAGGGATGCGTCATGACTGGGCAGGATGGATGCTTCATGACAGGGCAGGATGGATGCTTCATGAAAGGGCAGGATAGATGCTTCATGACAGGGCAGGATGGATGCTTCATGACAGGGCAGGATGGATGCTTCATGACAGGGCAGGTTGGATGCTTCATGACAGGGCAGGATAGATGCTTCATAACAGGGCAAGATGGTTGCATAATGATGGGGCAGGATGGATTCTTCAAGACAGGGCAGGATGGAGTCTTCAAGACAAGGCAGGATGGATTAATCATGACAGGGCAGGATGGATGCTTCATGACAGGGCAGGTTGGATGCTTCATGACAGGGCAGGATAGATGCTTCATAACAGGGCAAGATGGTTGCATAATGATGGGGCAGGATGGATTCTTCAAGACAGGGCAGGATGGAGTCTTCAAGACAAGGCAGGATGGATTAATCATGACAGGGCAGGATGGATGCTTCATGACAGGGGAGGATGGATGCTTCATGATGGGGCAGGATGGATTCTTCATGACAGGGCAGGATGGATACTTCATGTCAGGGCAGGATGGATGGTTCATGACAGGGCAGGATGGATGCTTCATGATGGGGCAGGATGGATGCTTCATGACAGGGCAGGATGGATACTTCATGACAGGGCAGGATGGATGCTTCATGACAGGGCAGGATGGATGCTTCATGACAGGGCAGGATAGATGCTTCATGACAGGGCAGGTTGGATGCTTCATGACAGGGCAGGATAGATGCTTCATAACAGGGCAAGATGGTTGCATAATGATGGGGCAGGATGGATTCTTCAAGACAGGGCAGGATGGAGTCTTCAAGACAAGGCAGGATGGATTAATCATGACAGGGCAGGATGGATGCTTCATGACAGGGGAAGATGGATGCTTCATGATGGGGCAGGATGGATGCTTCATGACAGAGCAGGATAGATGCATCATGACAGGGCAGGTTGGATGCTTCACGACAGAGCTGGATAGATGCATCATGATAGGACAGGATAGATACTTCATGATAGGGCAGGATGGATGCTTCATAACAGGGCTGGATGGATGCATAATGATGGGGCAGGATGGATGCTTCATGACAGAGCAGGATAGATGCTTCATGACAGGGCAGGATGGATGCTTCATGACAGGGCAGGATGGATGCTTCTCGACAGGGCAGGATGGATGCTTCATGACAGGGCAGGATGGATGCTTCATGATAGGGCAGGATGGATGCTTCATGATAGGGCAGGATGGATGCTTCATGACAGGGCAGGTTGGATGCTTCATGACAGGTCAGGATGGATGCTTCATGACGGGGCAGGATGGATGCTTCATGACAGGGCAGGATAGATGCTTCATGACAGGTCAGGATGGATGCTTCATGACGGGGCAGGATGGATGCTTCCTGACAGGGGAGGATGGATGCTTCATGAGGGGGCAGGATGGATGCTTCATAACAGGTCAGGAAGGATGCTTCATGACGGGGCAGGATGGATGCTTGCTGACAGGGGAGGATGGATGCTTCATGAGGGGGCAGGATGGATGCTTCACGACAGGGCAGGATGGATGCTTCATGACACGGCAGGTTGGATGCTTCATGACAGGGCATGATAGATGCTTCATAACACGGCAAGATGGTTGCATAATGATGGGGCAGGATGGATTCTTCAAGACAGGGCCGGATGGAGTCTTCAAGACAAGGCAGCATGGATTAATCATGACAGGGCAGGATGGATGCTTCATGACAGGGCAGGTTGGATGCTTCATGACAGGGCAGGATAGATGCTTCATAACAGGGCAAGATGGTTGCATAATGATTGGGCAGGATGGATTCTTCAAGACAGGGCAGGATGGAGTCTTCAAGACAAGGCAGGATGGATTAATCATGACAGGGCAGGATGGATGCTTCATGACAGGGGAGGATGGATGCTTCATGATGGGGCAGGATGGATTCTTCATGACAGGGCAGGATGGATGCTTCATTACAGGGCAGGATGGATGCTTCTTGACTGGGCAGGATAGCTACATCATGTCAGGGCAGGATGGATGATTCATGACAGGGCAGGATGGATGCTTCATGATGGGGCAGGATGCATGCTTCATGACAGGGCAGGATGGAGTCTTCAAGACAAGGCAGGATGGATTAATCATGACAGGGCAGGATGGATGCTTCATGACAGGGGAGGATGGATGCTTCATGATGGGGCATGATGGATGCTTCATGACAGAGCAGGATAGATGCATCATGACAGGGCAGGATGGATGCTTCATGACAGAGCTGGATAGATGCATCATGATAGGACAGGATAGATACTTCATGATAGGGCAGGATGGATGCTTCATGACAGGGCTAGATGGATGCTTCATGACAGGGCAGGATGGATGCTTCATGACAGGGCAGGATGGATGCTTCTCGACAGGGCAGGATGGATGCTTCATGACAGGGCAGGATGGATGCTTCATGATAGGGCAGGATGGATGCTTCATGATAGGGCAGGATGGATGCTTCATGATAGGGCAGGATGGATGCTTCCTGACAGGGCTGGATAGATGCTTCATGACAGGTCAGGATGGATGCTTCATGACGGGGCAGGATGGATGCTTCATGACAGGGCAGGATAGATGCTTAATGACAGGTCAGGATGGATGCTTCATGACGGGGCAGGATGGATGCTTCCTCACAGGGGAGGATGGATGCTTCATGAGGGGGCAGGATGGATGCTTCACGACAGAGCAGGATAGATGCTTCATGACAGGTCAGGATGGATGCTTCATGACGGGGCAGGATGGATGCTTCATGACAGGGCAGGATAGATGCTTCATGACAGGTCAGGATGGATGCTTCATGACGGGGCAGGATGGATGCTTCCTGACAGGGGAGGATGGATGCTTCATGAGGGGGCAGGTTGGATTCTTCATGACAGGGCAATATGGATGCTACATGAAAGGGCAGAATGGATGTTTCATGACAGGGCAGGATGGATGCTTCATGACAGGGCAGAATGGATGTTCATCACAGGGCAGGATGGATGCTTCATGACAGGGCAGGATGGATGCTTCATGACTGGGCAGGATGGATGCTTCATGACAGGGCAGGATGGATGCTTCATGAAAGGGCAGGATAGATGCTTCATGACAGGGCAGGATGGATGCTTCATGACAGGGCAGGATGGATTAATCATGACAGGGCAGGATGGATGCTTCATGACAGGGCAGGTTGGATGCTTCATGACAGGGCAGGATAGATGCTTCATAACAGAGCAAGATGGTTGCATAATGATGGGGCAGGATGGATTCTTCAAGACAGGGCAGGATGGAGTCTTCAAGACAAGGCAGGATGGATTAATCATGACAGGACAGGATGGATGCTTCATGACAGGGGAGGATGGATGCTTCATGATGGGGCAGGATGGATGCTTCATGACAGGGCAGGATAGATGCTTCTTGACTGGGCAGGATAGCTACTTCATGTCAGGGCAGGATGGATGATTCATGACAGGGCAGGATGGATGCTTCATGATGGGGCAGGATGGATGCTTCATGACAGAGCAGGATAGATTCTTCCTGACAGGGCAGGATGGATGCTTCATGACAGGGCAGGATGGATGCTTCATGACAGGGCAGGATGGATGCTTCATGACAGGGCAGGATAGATGCTTCATGACAGGGCAGGTTGGATGCTTCATGACAGGGCAGGATAGATGCTTCATTACAGGGCAAGATGGTTGCATAATGATGGGGCAGGATGGATTCTTCAAGACAGGGCAGGATGGAGTCTTCAAGACAAGGCAGGATGGATTAATCATGACAGGGAAGGATGGATGCTTCATGACAGGGGAGGATGGATGCTTCATGACAGAGCAGGATTGATGCTTCATGACAGGTCAGGATGGATGCTTCATGACGGGGCAGGATGGATGCTTCATGACAGGGCAGAATGGATGTTCATCACAGGGCAGGATGGATGCTTCATGACAGGGCAGGATGGATGCTTCACGACAGGGCAGGTTGGATTCTTCCTGACAGGGCAAGATGGATGCTACATGAAAGGGCAGAATGGATGTTTCATGACAGGGCAGGATGGATGCTTCATGACAGGGCAGAATGGATGTTCATCACAGGGCAGGATGGATGCTTCATGACAGGGCAGGATGGATGCTTCATGACTGGGCAGGATGGATGCTTCATGACAGGGCAGGATGGATGCTTCATGAAAGGGCAGGATAGATGCTTCATGACAGGGCAGGATGGATGCTTCATGACAGGGCAGGATGGATGCTTCATGACAGGGCAGGTTGGATGCTTCATGACAGGGCAGGATAGATGCTTCATAACAGGGCAAGATGGTTGCATAATGATGGGGCAGGATGGATTCTTCAAGACAGGGCAGGATGGAGTCTTCAAGACAAGGCAGGATGGATTAATCATGACAGGGCAGGATGGATGCTTCATGACAGGGCAGGTTGGATGCTTCATGACAGGGCAGGATAGATGCTTCATAACAGGGCAAGATGGTTGCATAATGATGGGGCGGGATGGATTCTTCAAGACAGGGCAGGATGGAGTCTTCAAGACAAGGCAGGATGGATTAATCATGACAGGGCAGGATGGATGCTTCATGACAGGGGAGGATGGATGCTTCATGATGGGGCAGGATGGATTCTTCATGACAGGGCAGGATGGATACTTCATGTCAGGGCAGGATGGATGATTCATGACAGGGCAGGATGGATGCTTCATGATGGGGCAGGATGGATGCTTCATGACAGGGCAGGATGGATACTTCATGACAGGGCAGGATGGATGCTTCATGACAGGGCAGGATGGATGCTTCATGACAGGGCAGGATAGATGCTTCATGACAGGGCAGGTTGGATGCTTCATGACAGGGCAGGATAGATGCTTCATAACAGGGCAAGATGGTTGCATAATGATGGAGCAGGATGGATTCTTCAAGACAGGGCAGGATGGAGTCTTCAAGACAAGGCAGGATGGATTAATCATGACAGGGCAGGATGGATGCTTCATGACAGGGGAAGATGGATGCTTCATGATGGGGCAGGATGGATGCTTCATGACAGAGCAGGATAGATGCATCATGACAGGGCAGGTTGGATGCTTCATGACAGAGCTGGATAGATGCATCATGATAGGACAGGATAGATACTTCATGATAGGGCAGGATGGATGCTTCATAACAGGGCTGGATGGATGCATAATGATGGGGCAGGATGGATGCTTCATGACAGAGCAGGATAGATGCTTCATGACAGGGCAGGATGGATGCTTCATGACAGGGCAGGATGGATGCTTCTCGACAGGGCAGGATGGATGCTTCATGACAGGGCAGGATGGATGCTTCATGATAGGGCAGGATGGATGCTTCATGATAGGGCAGGATGGATGCTTCCTGACAGGGCAGGATAGATGCTTCATGACAGGTCAGGATGGATGCTTCATGACGGGGCAGGATGGATGCTTCATGACAGGGCAGGATAGATGCTTCATGACAGGTCAGGATGGATGCTTCATGACGGGGCAGGATGGATGCTTCCTGACAGGGGAGGATGGATGCTTCATGAGGGGGCAGGATGGATGCTTCACGACAGAGCAGGATAGATGCTTCATGACAGGTCAGGATGGATGCTTCATGACGGGGCAGGATGGATGCTTCATGACAGGGCAGGATAGATGCTTCATGACAGGTCAGGAAGGATGCTTCATGACGGGGCAGGATGGATGCTTGCTGACAGGGGAGGATGGATGCTTCATGAGGGGGCAGGATGGATGCTTCACGACAGGGCAGGTTGGATTCTTCATGACAGGGCAATATGGATGCTACATGAAAGGGCAGAATGGATGTTTCATGACAGGGCAGGATGGATGCTTCATGACAGGGCAGAATGGATGTTCATCACAGGGCAGGATGGATGCTTCATGACAGGGCAGGATGGATGCTTCATGACTGGGCAGGATGGATGCCTCATGACAGGGCAGGATGGATGCTTCATGAAAGGGCAGGATAGATGTCTCATGACAGGGCAGGATGGATGCTTCATGACAGGGCAGGATGGATGCTTCATGACACGGCAGGTTGGATGCTTCATGACAGGGCAGGATAGATGCTTCATAACACGGCAAGATGGTTGCATAATGATGGGGCAGGATGGATTCTTCAAGACAGGGCAGGATGGAGTCTTCAAGACAAGGCAGGATGGATTAATCATGACAGGGCAGGATGGATGCTTCATGACAGGGCAGGTTGGATGCTTCATGACAGGGCAGGATAGTTGCTTCATAACAGGGCAAGATGGTTGCTTCATTACAGGGCAGGATGGATGCTTCTTGACTGGGCAGGATAGCTACATCATGTCAGGGCAGGATGGATGATTCATGACAGGGCAGGATGGATGCTTCATGATGGGGCAGGATGCATGCTTCATGACAGGGCAGGATGGAGTCTTCAAGACAAGGCAGGATGGATTAATCATGACAGGGCAGGATGGATGCTTCATGACGGGAGGATGGATGCTTCATGATGGGGCATGATGGATGCTTCATGACAGAGCAGGATAGATGCATCATGACAGGGCAGGATGGATGCTTCATGACAGAGCTGGATAGATGCATCATGATAGGACAGGATAGATACTTCATGATAGGGCAGGATGGATGCTTCATGACAGGGCAGGATGGATGCTTCATGACAGGGCAGGATGGATGCTTCTCGACAGGGCAGGATGGATGCTTCATGACAGGGCAGGATGGATGCTTCATGATAGGGCAGGATGGATGCTTCATGATAGGGCAGGATGGATGCTTCATGATAGGGCAGGATGGATGCTTCCTGACAGGGCAGGATAGATGCTTCATGACAGGTCAGGATGGATGCTTCATGACGGGGCAGGATGGATGCTTCATGACAGGGCAGGATAGATGCTTAATGACAGGTCAGGATGGATGCTTCATGACGGGACAGGATGGATGCTTCCTCACAGGGGAGGATGGATGCTTCATGAGGGGGCAGGATGGATGCTTCACGACAGAGCAGGATAGATGCTTCATGACAGGTCAGGATGGATGCTTCATGACGGGGCAGGATGGATGCTTCATGACAGGGCAGGATAGATGCTTCATGACAGGTCAGGATGGATGCTTCATGACGGGGCAGGATGGATGCTTCCTGACAGGGGAGGATGGATGCTTCATGAGGGGGCAGGTTGGATTCTTCATGACAGGGCAATATGGATGCTACATGAAAGGGCAGAATGGATGTTTCATGACAGGGCAGGATGGATGCTTCATGACAGGGCAGAATGGATGTTCATCACAGGGCAGGATGGATGCTTCATGACAGGGCAGGATGGATGCTTCATGACAGGGCAGGATGGATGCTTCATGACAGGGCAGGATGGATGCTTCATGAAAGGGCAGGATAGATGCTTCATGACAGGGCAGGATGGATGCTTCATGACAGGGCAGGATGGATTAATCATGACAGGGCAGGATGGATGCTTCATGACAGGGCAGGTTGGATGCTTCATGACAGGGCAGGATAGATGCTTCATAACAGAGCAAGATGGTTGCATAATGATGGGGCAGGATGGATTCTTCAAGACAGGGCAGGATGGAGTCTTCAAGACAAGGCAGGATGGATTAATCATGACAGGGCAGGATGGATGCTTCATGACAGGGGAGGATGGATGCTTCATGATGGGGCAGGATGGATGCTTCATGACAGGGCAGGATGGATGCTTCTTGACTGGGCAGGATAGCTACTTCATGTCAGGGCAGGATGGATGATTCATGACAGGGCAGGATGGATGCTTCATGATGGGGCAGGATGGATGCTTCATGACAGAGCAGGATAGATTCTTCATGACAGGGCAGGATGGATGCTTCATGACAGGGCAGGATGGATGCTTCATGACAGGGCAGGTTGGATGCTTCATGACAGGGCAGGATAGATGCTTCATGACAGGGCAGGTTGGATGCTTCATGACAGGGCAGGATAGATGCTTCATTACAGGGCAAGATGGTTGCATAATGATGGGGCAGGATGGATTCTTCAAGACATGGCAGGATGGAGTCTTCAAGACAAGGCAGGATGGATTAATCATGACAGGGAAGGATGGATGCTTCATGACAGGGGAGGATGGATGCTTCATGACAGAGCAGGATAGATGCTTCATGACAGGTCAGGATGGTTGCTTCATGACGGGGCAGGATGGATGCTTCATGACAGGGCAGAATGGATGTTCATCACAGGGCAGGATGGATGCTTCATGACAGGGCAGGATGGATGCTTCATGACTGGGCAGGATGGATGCTTCATGACAGGGCAGGATGGATGCTTCATGAAAGGGCAGGATAGATGCTTCATGACAGGGCAGGATGGATGCTTCATGACAGGGCAGGATGGATTAATCATGACAGGGCAGGATGGATGCTTCATGACAGGGCAGGTTGGATGCTTCATGACAGGGCAGGATAGATGCTTCATAACAGGGCAAGATGGTTGCATAATGATGGGGCAGGATGGATTCTTCAAGACAGGGCAGGATGGAGTCTTCAAGACAAGGCAGGATGGATTAATCATGACAGGGCAGGATGGATGCTTCATGACAGAGGAGGATGGATGCTTCATGATGGGGCAGGATGGATGCTTCATGACAGGGCAGGATGGATGCTTCTTGACTGGGCAGGATAGCTACTTCATGTCAGGGCAGGATGGATGATTCATGACAGGGCAGGATGGATGCTTCATGATGGGGCAGGATGGATGCTTCATGACAGAGCAGGATAGATTCTTCATGACAGGGCAGGATGGATGCTTCATGACAGGGCAGGATGGATGCTTCATGACAGGGCAAGATGGATGCTTTATGACAGGGCAGGATGGATGCTTCATGACAGGGCAGGTTGGATGCTTCATGACGGGGCAGGATAGATGCTTCATTACAGGGCAAGATGGTTGCATAATGATGGGGCAGGATGGATTCTTCAAGACAGGGCAGGATGGAGTCTTCAAGACAAGGCAGGATGGATTAATCATGACAGGGAAGGATGGATGCTTCATGACAGGGGAGGATGGATGCTTCATGATGGGGCAGGATGGATGCTTCATGACAGAGCAGGATAGATGCATCATGACAGAGCAGCATGGATGCTTCATGACAGAGCTGGATAGATGCATCATGATAGGACAGGATAGATACTTCATGATAGGGCAGGATGGATGCTTCATGACAGGGCTGGATGGATGCTTCATGATGGGGCAGGATGGATGCTTCATGACAGAGCAGGATAGATGCTTCATGACAGGGCAGGATGGATGCTTCATGACAGGGCAGGATGGATGCTTCATGACAGGGCAGGATGGATGCTTCTCGACAGGGCAGGATGGATGCTTCAACACAGGGCAGGATGGATGCTTCATGATAGGGCAGGATGGATGCTTCATGATAGGGCAGGATGGATGCTTCCTGACAGGGCAGGATAGATGCTTCATGACAGGTCAGGATGGATGCTTCACGACAGGGCAGGTTGGATTCTTCATGACAGGGCAATATGGATGCTACATGAAAGGGCAGAATGGATGTTTCATGACAGGGCAGGATGGATGCTTCATGACAGGGCAGAATGGATGTTCATCACAGGGCAGGATGGATGCTTCATGACAGGGCAGGATGGATGCTTCATGACTGGGCAGGATGGATGCTTCATGACAGGGCAAGATGGATGCTTCATGAAATCGCAGGATAGATGCCTCATGACAGGGCAGGATGGATGCTTCATGACAGGGCAGGATGGATGCTTCATGACAGGGCAGGTTGGATGCTTCATGACAGGGCAGGATAGATGCTTCATAACAGGGCAAGATGGTTGCATAATGATGGGGCAGGATGGATTCTTCAAGACAGGGCAGGATGGAGTCTTCAAGACAAGGCAGGATGGATTAATCATGACAGGGCAGGATGGATGCTTCATGACAGGGGAGGATGGATGCTTCATGATGGGGCAGGATGGATGCTTCATGACAGGGCAGGATGGATGCTTCTTGACTGGGCAGGATAGCTACTTCATGTCAGGGCAGGATGGATGATTCATGACAGGGCAGGATGGATGCTTCATGATGGGGCAGGATGGATGCTTCATGACAGAGCAGGATAGATTCTTCATGACAGGGCAGGATGGATGCTTCATGACAGGGCAGGATGGATGCTTCATGACAGGGCAAGATGGATGCTTTATGACAGGGCAGGATGGATGCTTCATGACAGGTCAGGTTGGATGCTTCATGACAGGGCAAGATGGAGTCTTCAAGACAAGGCAGGATGGATTAATCATGACAGGGAAGGATGGATGCTTCATGACAGGGCTGGATGGATGCTTCATGATGGGGCAGGATGGATGCTTCATGACAGAGCAGGATAGATGCTTCATGACAGGGCAGGATGGATGCTTCATGACAGGGCAGGATGGATGCTTCATGACAGGGCAGGATGGATGCTTCTCGACAGGGCAGGATGGATGCTTCATCACAGGGCAGGATGGATGCTTCATGATAGGGCAGGATGGATGCTTCATGATAGGGCAGGATGGATGCTTCCTGACAGGGCAGGATAGATGCTTCATGACAGGTCAGGATGGATGCTTCACGACAGGGCAGGTTGGATTCTTCATGACAGGGCAATATGGATGCTACATGAAAGGGCAGAATGGATGTTTCATGACAGGGCTGGATGGATGCTTCATGACAGGGCAGGATGGATGCTTCATGACTGGGCAGGATGGATGCTTCATGACAGGGCATGATGGATGCTTCATGAAAGGGCAGGATAGATGCCTCATGACAGGGCAGGATGGATGCTTCATGACAGGGCAGGATGGATGCTTCATGACAGGGCAGGATGGATGCTTCATGACAGGGCAGGTTGGATGCTTCATGACAGGGCAGGATAGATGCTTCATAACACGGCAAGATGGTTGCATAATGATGGGGCATGATGGATTCTTCAAGACATGGCAGGATGGAGTCTTCAAGACAAGGCTGGATGGATTAATCATGACAGGGCAGGATGGATGCTTCATGACAGGGGAGGATGGATGCTTCATGATGGGGCAGGATGGATGCTTCATGACAGAGCAGGATAGATGCAACATGACAGGGCAGGATGGATGCTTCATGACAGAGCTGGATAGATGCATCATGATAGGACAGGATAGATACTTCATGATAGGGCAGGATGGATGCTTCATGACAGGGCTGGACGGATGCTTCATGATGGGGAAGGATGGATGCTTCATGACAGAGCAGGATAGATGCTTCATGACAGGGCAGGATGGAAGCTTCATGACAGGGCAGGATGGATGCTTCATGACAGGGCAGGATGGATGCTTCTCGACAGGGCAGAATGGATGCTTCATGACAGGGCACGATGGATGCTTCATGATAGGGCAGGATGGATGCTTCATGATAGGGCAGGATGGATGCTTCATGATAGGGCAGGATGGATGCTTCCTGACAGGGCAGGATAGATGCTTCATGACAGGTCAGGATGGATGCTTCATGACGGGGCAGGATGGATGCTTCATGACAGGGCAGGATAGATGCTTCATGACAGGTCAGGATGGATGCTTCATGACAGGGCAGGATGGATGATTCATGACAGGGCGGGATGGATGCTTCATGATGGGGCAGGATGGATGCTTCATGACAGAGCAGGATAGATTCTTCATGACAGGGCAGGATGGATGCTTCATGACAGGGCAGGATGGATGCTTCATGACAGGGCAGGATGGATGCTTCATGACAGGGCACGATAGATGCTTCATGACAGGGCAGGTTGGATGCTTCATGACAGGGCAGGATAGATGCTGCATAACAGGGCAAGATGGTTGCATAATGATGGGGCAGGATGGATTCTTCAAGACAGGGCAGGATGGAGTCTTCAAGACAAGGCAGGATGGATTAATCATGACAGGGAAGGATGGATGCTTCATGACAGGGGAAGATGGATGCTTCATGATGGGGCAGGATGGATGCTTCATGACAGAGCAGGATAGATGCATCATGACAGGGCAGCATGGATGCTTCATGACAGAGCTGGATAGATGCATCATGATAGGACAGGATAGATACTTCATGATAGGGCAGGATGGATGCTTCATGACAGGGCTGGATGGATGCTTCATGATGGGGCAGGATGGATGCTTCATGACAGAGCAGGATAGATGCTTCATGACAGGGCAGGATGGATGCTTCATGACAGGGCAGGATGGATGCTTCATGACAGGGCAGGATGGATGCTTCTCGACAGGGCAGGATGGATGCTTCATCACAGGGCAGGATGGATGCTTCATGATAGGGCAGGATGGATGCTTCATGATAGGGCAGGATGGATGCTTCCTGACAGGGCAGGATAGATGCTTCATGACAGGTCAGGATGGATGCTTCACGACAGGGCAGGTTGGATTCTTCATGACAGGGCAATATGGATGCTACATGAAAGGGCAGAATGGATGTTTCATGACAGGGCTGGATGGATGCTTCATGACAGGGCAGGATGGATGCTTCATGACTGGGCAGGATGGATGCTTCATGACAGGGCATGATGGATGCTTCATGAAAGGGCAGGATAGATGCCTCATGACAGGGCAGGATGGATGCTTCATGACAGGGCAGGATGGATGCTTCATGACAGGGCAGGATGGATGCTTCATGACAGGGCAGGTTGGATGCTTCATGACAGGGCAGGATAGATGCTTCATAACACGGCAAGATGGTTGCATAATGATGGGGCATGATGGATTCTTCAAGACAGGGCAGGATGGAGTCTTCAAGACAAGGCAGGATGGATTAATCATGACAGGGCAGGATGGATGCTTCATGACAGGGGAGGATGGATGCTTCATGATGGGGCAGGATGGATGCTTCATGACAGAGCAGGATAGATGCATCATGACAGGGCAGGATGGATGCTTCATGACAGAGCTGGATAGATGCATCATGATAGGACAGGATAGATACTTCATGATAGGGCAGGATGGATGCTTCATGACAGGGCTGGACGGATGCTTCATGATGGGGCAGGATGGATGCTTCATGACAGAGCAGGATAGATGCTTCATGACAGGGCAGGATGGAAGCTTCATGACAGGGCAGGATGGATGCTTCATGACAGGGCAGGATGGATGCTTCTCGACAGGGCAGAATGGATGCTTCATGACAGGGCACGATGGATGCTTCATGATAGGGCAGGATGGATGCTTCATGATAGGGCAGGATGGATGCTTCATGATAGGGCAGGATGGATGCTTCCTGACAGGGCAGGATAGATGCTTCATGACAGGTCAGGATGGATGCTTCATGACGGGGCAGGATGGATGCTTCATGACAGGGCAGGATAGATGCTTCATGACAGCTCCGGATGGATGCTTCATGACGGGGCAGGATGGATGCTTCCTGACAGGGGAGGATGGATGCTTCATGAGTGGGCAGGATGGATGCTTCACGACAGAGCAGGATAGATGCTTCATGACAGGTCAGGATGGATGCTTCATGACGGGGCAGGATGGATGCTTCATGACAGGGCAGGATAGATGCTTCATGACAGGTCAGGATGGATGCTTCATGACGAGGCAGGATTGATGATTCCTGACAGGGGAGGATGGATGCTTCATGAGGGGGCAGGATGGATGCTTCATGACAGAGCAGGATAGATGCTTCATGACAGGACAGGATGGATGCTTCATGACAGGGCAGGGTGGATGCTTCATGACAGGGCAGGATGGATGCTTCTCGACAGGGCAGGATGGATGCTTCATGACAGGGCAGGATGGAAGCTTCATAATAGGGCAGGATGGATGCTTCATGATAGGGCAGGATGGATGCTTCCTGACAGGGCAGGATAGATGCTTCATGACAGGTCAGGATGGATGCTTCATGACGGGGCAGGATGGATGCTTCATGACAGGGCAGGATAGATGCTTCATGACAGGTCAGGATGGATGCTTCATGACAGGGCAGGATGGATGCTTCATGATAGGGCAGGATGGATGCTTCCTGACAGGGCAGGATAGATGCTTCATGACAGGTCAGGATGGATGCTTCATGACGGGGCAGGATGGATGCTTCCTGACAGGGGAGGATGGATGCTTCATGAGGGGGCAGGATGGATGCTTCACGACAGAGCAGGATAGATACTTCATGACAGGTCAGGATGGATGCTTCATGACGGGGCAGGATGAATGCTTCATGACAGGGCAGGATAGATGCTTCATGACAGGTCAGGATGGATGCTTCATGACGGGGCAGGATGGATGCTTCCTGACAGGGGAGGATAGATGCTTCATGAGGGGGCAGGATGGATGCTTCACTACAGGGCAGGTTGGATTCTTCATGACAGGGCAGGATAGATGCTTCATGACAGGGCAGGTTGAATGCTTCATGACAGGGCAGGATAAATGCTTCATAACAGGGCAAGATGGTTGCATAATAATGGGGCAGGATGGATTCTTCAAGACAGGGCAGGATGGAGTCTTCAAGACAAAGCAGGATGGATTAATCATGAAAGGGCAGGATGGATGCTTCACGACAGAGCAGGATAGATGCTTCATGACAGGTCAGGATGGATGCTTCATGACGGGGCAGGATGGATGCTTCATGACAGGGCAGGATAGATGCTTCATGACAGGTCAGGATGGATGCTTCATGACGAGGCAGGATGGATGCTTCCTGACAGGGGAGGATGGATGCTTCATGAGGGGGCAGGATGGATGCTTCATGACAGAGCAGGATAGATGCTTCATGACAGGACAGGATGGATGCTTCATGACAGGGCAGGGTGGATGCTTCATGACAGGGCAGGATGGATGCTTCTCGACAGGGCAGGATGGATGCTTCATGACAGGGCAGGATGGAAGCTTCATGACAGGGCAGGATAGATGCTTCATGACAGGTCAGGATGGATGCTTCATGACAGGGCAGGATGGATGCTTCATGATAGGGCAGGATGGATGCTTCCTGACAGGGCAGGATAGATGCTTCATGACAGGTCAGGATGGATGCTTCATGACGGGGCAGGATGGATGCTTCCTGACAGGGGAGGATGGATGCTTCATGAGGGGGCAGGATGGATGCTTCACGACAGAGCAGGATAGATACTTCATGACAGGTCAGGATGGATGCTTCATGACGGGGCAGGATGAATGCTTCATGACAGGGCAGGATAGATGCTTCATGACAGGTCAGGATGGATGCTTCATGACGGGGCAGGATGGATGCTTCCTGACAGGGGAGGATAGATGCTTCATGAGGGGGCAGGATGGATGCTTCACTACAGGGCAGGTTGGATTCTTCATGACAGGGCAGGATAGATGCTTCATGACAGGGCAGGTTGAATGCTTCATGACAGGGCAGGATAAATGCTTCATAACAGGGCAAGATGGTTGCATAATAATGGGGCAGGATGGATTCTTCAAGACAGGGCAGGATGGAGTCTTCAAGACAAAGCAGGATGGATTAATCATGAAAGGGCAGGATGGATGCTTCACGACAGAGCAGGATAGATGCTTCATGACAGGTCAGGATGGATGCTTCATGACGGGGCAGGATGGATGCTTCATGACAGGGCAGGATAGATGCTTCATGACAGGTCAGGATGGATGCTTCATGACGAGGCAGGATGGATGCTTCCTGACAGGGGAGGATGGATGCTTCATGAGGGGGCAGGATGGATGCTTCATGACAGAGCAGGATAGATGCTTCATGACAGGACAGGATGGATGCTTCATGACAGGGCAGGGTGGATGCTTCATGACAGGGCAGGATGGATGCTTCTCGACAGGGCAGGATGGATGCTTCATGACAGGGCAGGATGGAAGCTTCATAATAGGGCAGGATGGATGCTTCATGATAGGGCAGGATGGATGCTTCCTGACAGGGCAGGATAGATGCTTCATGACAGGTCAGGATGGATGCTTCATGACGGGGCAGGATGGATGCTTCATGACAGGGCAGGATGGATGCTTCATGACAGGTCAGGATGGATGCTTCATGACAGGGCAGGATGGATGCTTCATGATAGGGCAGGATGGATGCTTCCTGACATGGCAGGATAGATGCTTCATGACAGGTCAGGATGGATGCTTCATGACGAGGCAGGATGGATGGTTCCTGACAGGGGAGGATGGATGCTTCATGAGGGGGCAGGATGGATGCTTCATGACAGAGCAGGATAGATGCTTCATGACAGGACAGGATGGATGCTTCATGACAGGGCAGGGTGGATGCTTCATGACAGGGCAGGATGGATGCTTCTCGACAGGGCAGGATGGATGCTTCATGACAGGGCAGGATGGAAGCTTCATAACAGGGCAGGATGGAAGCTTCATAATAGGGCAGGATGGATGCTTCATGATAGGGCAGGATGGATGCTTCCTGACAGGGCAGGATAGATACTTCATGACAGGTCAGGATGGATGCTTCATGACGGGGCAGGATGAATGCTTCATGACAGGGCAGGATAGATGCTTCATGACAGGTCAGGATGGATGCTTCATGACGGGGCAGGATGGATGCTTCCTGACAGGGGAGGATAGATGCTTCATGAGGGGGCAGGATGGATGCTTCACTACAGGGCAGGTTGGATTCTTCATGACAGGGCAATATGGATGCTACATGAAAGGGCAGAATGAATGTTTCATGACAGGGCAGGATGGATGCTTCATGACAGGGCAGAATGGATGTTCATCACAGGGCAGGATGGATGCTTCATGACAGGGCAGGATGGATGCTTCATGACTGGGCAGGATGGATGCTTCATGACAGGGCAGGATGGATGCTTCACGACAGAGCAGGATAGATGCTTCATGACAGGTCAGGATGGATGCTTCATGACGGGGCAGGATGGATGCTTCATGACAGGGCAGGATAGATGCTTCATGACAGGTCAGGATGGATGCTTCATGACGAGGCAGGATGGATGCTTCCTGACAGGGGAGGATGGATGCTTCATGAGGGGGCAGGATGGATGCTTCATGACAGAGCAGGATAGATGCTTCATGACAGGACAGGATGGATGCTTCATGACAGGGCAGGGTGGATGCTTCATGACAGGGCAGGATGGATGCTTCTCGACAGGGCAGGATGGATGCTTCATGACAGGGCAGGATGGAAGCTTCATAATAGGGCAGGATGGATGCTTCATGATAGGGCAGGATGGATGCTTCCTGACAGGGCAGGATAGATGCTTCATGACAGGTCAGGATGGATGCTTCATGACGGGGCAGGATGGATGCTTCATGACAGGGCAGGATAGATGCTTCATGACAGGTCAGGATGGATGCTTCATGACAGGTCAGGATGGATGCTTCATGATAGGGCAGGATGGATGCTTCCTGACATGGCAGGATAGATGCTTCATGACAGGTCAGGATGGATGCTTCATGACGAGGCAGGATGGATGCTTCCTGACAGGGGAGGATGGATGCTTCATGAGGGGGCAGGATGGATGCTTCATGACAGAGCAGGATAGATGCTTCATGACAGGACAGGATGGATGCTTCATGACAGGGCAGGGTGGATGCTTCATGACAGGGCAGGATGGATGCTTCTCGACAGGGCAGGATGGATGCTTCATGACAGGGCAGGATGGAAGCTTCAAAGCAGGGCAGGATGGAAGCTTCATAATAGGGCAGGATGGATGCTTCATGATAGGGCAGGATGGATGCTTCCTGACAGGGCAGGATAGATACTTCATGACAGGTCAGGATGGATGCTTCATGACGGGGCAGGATGAATGCTTCATGACAGGGCAGGATAGATGCTTCATGACAGGTCAGGATGGATGCTTCATGACGGGGCAGGATGGATGCTTCCTGACAGGGGAGGATAGATGCTTCATGAGGGGGCAGGATGGATGCTTCACTACAGGGCAGGTTGGATTCTTCATGACAGGGCAATATGGATGCTACATGAAAGGGCAGAATGAATGTTTCATGACAGGGCAGGATGGATGCTTCATGACAGGGCAGAATGGATGTTCATCACAGGGCAGGATGGATGCTTCATGACAGGGCAGGATGGATGCTTCATGACTGGGCAGGATGGATGCTTCATGACAGGGCAGGATGGATGCTTCATGAAAGGGCAGGATAGATGCTTCATGACAGGGCAGGATGGATGCTTCATGACAGGGCAGGATGGATGCTTCATAACAGGGCAGGATGGATGCTTCATGACAGGGCAGGATAGATGCTTCATGACAGGGCAGGTTGAATGCTTCATGACAGGGCAGGATAAATGCTTCATAACAGGGCAAGATGGTTGCATAATAATGGGGCAGGATGGATTCTTCAAGACAGGGCAGGATGGAGTCTTCAAGACAAGGCAGGATGGATTAATCATGAAAGGGCAGGATGGATGCTTCACGACAGAGCAGGATAGATGCTTCATGACAGGTCAGGATGGATGCTTCATGACGGGGCAGGATGGATGCTTCATGACAGGGCAGGATAGATGCTTCATGACAGGTCAGGATGGATGCTTCATGACGAGGCAGGATGGATGCTTCCTGACAGGGGAGGATGGATGCTTCATGAGGGGGCAGGATGGATGCTTCATGACAGAGCAGGATAGATGCTTCATGACAGGACAGGATGGATGCTTCATGACAGGGCAGGGTGGATGCTTCATGACAGGGCAGGATGGATGCTTCTCGACAGGGCAGGATGGATGCTTCATGACAGGGCAGGATGGAAGCTTCATAATAGGGCAGGATGGATGCTTCATGATAGGGCAGGATGGATGCTTCCTGACAGGGCAGGATAGATGCTTCATGACAGGTCAGGATGGATGCTTCATGACGGGGCAGGATGGATGCTTCATGACGAGGCAGGATGGATGCTTCCTGACAGGGGAGGATGGATGCTTCATGAGGGGGCAGGATGGATGCTTCATGACAGAGCAGGATAGATGCTTCATGACAGGACAGGATGGATGCTTCATGACAGGGCAGGGTGGATGCTTCATGACAGGGCAGGATGGATGCTTCTCGACAGGGCAGGATGGATGCTTCATGACAGGGCAGGATGGAAGCTTCATAATAGGGCAGGATGGATGCTTCATGATAGGGCAGGATGGATGCTTCCTGACAGGGCAGGATAGATGCTTCATGACAGGTCAGGATGGATGCTTCATGACGGGGCAGGATGGATGCTTCATGACAGGGCAGGATAGATGCTTCATGACAGGTCAGGATGGATGCTTCATGACAGGTCAGGATGGATGCTTCATGATAGGGCAGGATGGATGCTTCCTGACATGGCAGGATAGATGCTTCATGACAGGTCAGGATGGATGCTTCATGACGAGGCAGGATGGATGCTTCCTGACAGGGGAGGATGGATGCTTCATGAGGGGGCAGGATGGATGCTTCATGACAGAGCAGGATAGATGCTTCATGACAGGACAGGATGGATGCTTCATGACAGGGCAGGGTGGATGCTTCATGACAGGGCAGGATGGATGCTTCTCGACAGGGCAGGATGGATGCTTCATGACAGGGCAGGATGGAAGCTTCATAACAGGGCAGGATGGAAGCTTCATAATAGGGCAGGATGGATGCTTCATGATAGGGCAGGATGGATGCTTCCTGACAGGGCAGGATAGATACTTCATGACAGGTCAGGATGGATGCTTCATGACGGGGCAGGATGAATGCTTCATGACAGGGCAGGATAGATGCTTCATGACAGGTCAGGATGGATGCTTCATGACGGGGCAGGATGGATGCTTCCTGACAGGGGAGGATAGATGCTTCATGAGGGGGCAGGATGGATGCTTCACTACAGGGCAGGTTGGATTCTTCATGACAGGGCAATATGGATGCTACATGAAAGGGCAGAATGAATGTTTCATGACAGGGCAGGATGGATGCTTCATGACAGGGCAGAATGGATGTTCATCACAGGGCAGGATGGATGCTTCATGACAGGGCAGGATGGATGCTTCATGACTGGGCAGGATGGATGCTTCATGACAGGGCAGGATGGATGCTTCATGAAAGGGCAGGATAGATGCTTCATGACAGGGCAGGATGGATGCTTCATGACAGGGCAGGATGGATGCTTCATAACAGGGCAGGATGGATGCTTCATGACAGGGCAGGATAGATGCTTCATGACAGGGCAGGTTGAATGCTTCATGACAGGGCAGGATAAATGCTTCATAACAGGGCAAGATGGTTGCATAATAATGGGGCAGGATGGATTCTTCAAGACAGGGCAGGATGGAGTCTTCAAGACAAGGCAGGATGGATTAATCATGAAAGGGCAGGATGGATGCTTCACGACAGAGCAGGATAGATGCTTCATGACAGGTCAGGATGGATGCTTCATGACGGGGCAGGATGGATGCTTCATGACAGGGCAGGATAGATGCTTCATGACAGGTCAGGATGGATGCTTCATGACGAGGCAGGATGGATGCTTCCTGACAGGGGAGGATGGATGCTTCATGAGGGGGCAGGATGGATGCTTCATGACAGAGCAGGATAGATGCTTCATGACAGGACAGGATGGATGCTTCATGACAGGGCAGGGTGGATGCTTCATGACAGGGCAGGATGGATGCTTCTCGACAGGGCAGGATGGATGCTTCATGACAGGGCAGGATGGAAGCTTCATAATAGGGCAGGATGGATGCTTCATGATAGGGCAGGATGGATGCTTCCTGACAGGGCAGGATAGATGCTTCATGACAGGTCAGGATGGATGCTTCATGACGGGGCAGGATGGATGCTTCATGACAGGGCAGGATAGATGCTTCATGACAGGTCAGGATGGATGCTTCATGACAGGGCAGGATGGATGCTTCATGATAGGGCAGGATGGATGCTTCCTGACATGGCAGGATAGATGCTTCATGACAGGTCAGGATGGATGCTTCATGACGAGGCAGGATGGATGCTTCCTGACAGGGGAGGATGGATGCTTCATGAGGGGGCAGGATGGATGCTTCATGACAGAGCAGGATAGATGCTTCATGACAGGACAGGATGGATGCTTCATGACAGGGCAGGGTGGATGCTTCATGACAGGGCAGGATGGATGCTTCTCGACAGGGCAGGATGGATGCTTCATGACAGGGCAGGATGGAAGCTTCATAACAGGGCAGGATGGAAGCTTCATAATAGGGCAGGATGGATGCTTCATGATAGGGCAGGATGGATGCTTCCTGACAGGGCAGGATAGATGCTTCATGACAGGTCAGGATGGATGCTTCATGACGGGGCAGGATGGATGCTTCATGACAGGGCAGGATAGATGCTTCATGACAGGTCAGGATGGATGCTTCATGACAGGGCAGGATGGATGCTTCATGACTGGGCAGGATGGATGCTTCATGACAGGGCAGGATAGATGCTTCATGACAGGTCAGGATGGATGCTTCATGACAGGTCAGGATGGATGCTTCATGATAGGGCAGGATGGATGCTTCCTGACATGGCAGGATAGATGCTTCATGACAGGTCAGGATGGATGCTTCATGACGAGGCAGGATGGATGCTTCCTGACAGGGGAGGATGGATGCTTCATGAGGGGGCAGGATGGATGCTTCATGACAGAGCAGGATAGATGCTTCATGACAGGACAGGATGGATGCTTCATGACAGGGCAGGGTGGATGCTTCATGACAGGGCAGGATGGATGCTTCTCGACAGGGCAGGATGGATGCTTCATGACAGGGCAGGATGGAAGCTTCATAACAGGGCAGGATGGAAGCTTCATAATAGGGCAGGATGGATGCTTCATGATAGGGCAGGATGGATGCTTCCTGACAGGGCAGGATAGATACTTCATGACAGGTCAGGATGGATGCTTCATGACGGGGCAGGATGAATGCTTCATGACAGGGCAGGATAGATGCTTCATGACAGGTCAGGATGGATGCTTCATGACGGGACAGGATGGATGCTTCCTGACAGGGGAGGATAGATGCTTCATGAGGGGGCAGGATGGATGCTTCACTACAGGGCAGGTTGGATTCTTCATGACAGGGCAATATGGATGCTACATGAAAGGGCAGAATGAATGTTTCATGACAGGGCAGGATGGATGCTTCATGACAGGGCAGAATGGATGTTCATCACAGGGCAGGATGGATGCTTCATGACAGGGCAGGATGGATGCTTCATGACTGGGCAGGATGGATGCTTCATGACAGGGCAGGATGGATGCTTCATGAAAGGGCAGGATAGATGCTTCATGACAGGGCAGGATGGATGCTTCATGACAGGGCAGGATGGATGCTTCATAACAGGGCAGGATGGATGCTTCATGACAGGGCAGGATAGATGCTTCATGACAGGGCAGGTTGAATGCTTCATGACAGGGCAGGATAAATGCTTCATAACAGGGCAAGATGGTTGCATAATAATGGGGCAGGATGGATTCTTCAAGACAGGGCAGGATGGAGTCTTCAAGACAAGGCAGGATGGATTAATCATGAAAGGGCAGGATGGATGCTTCACGACAGAGCAGGATAGATGCTTCATGACAGGTCAGGATGGATGCTTCATGACGGGGCAGGATGGATGCTTCATGACAGGGCAGGATAGATGCTTCATGACAGGTCAGGATGGATGCTTCATGACGAGGCAGGATGGATGCTTCCTGACAGGAGAGGATGGATGCTTCATGAGGGGGCAGGATGGATGCTTCATGACAGAGCAGGATAGATGCTTCATGACAGGACAGGATGGATGCTTCATGACAGGGCAGGGTGGATGCTTCATGACAGGGCAGGATGGATGCTTCTCGACAGGGCAGGATGGATGCTTCATGACAGGGCAGGATGGAAGCTTCATAATAGGGCAGGATGGATGCTTCATGATAGGGCAGGATGGATGCTTCCTGACAGGGCAGGATAGATGCTTCATGACAGGTCAGGATGGATGCTTCATGACGGGGCAGGATGGATGCTTCATGACAGGGCAGGATAGATGCTTCATGACAGGTCAGGATGGATGCTTCATGACAGGGCAGGATGGATGCTTCATGATAGGGCAGGATGGATGCTTCCTGACATGGCAGGATAGATGCTTCATGACAGGTCAGGATGGATGCTTCATGACGAGGCAGGATGGATGCTTCCTGACAGGGGAGGATGGATGCTTCATGAGGGGGCAGGATGGATGCTTCATGACAGAGCAGGATAGATGCTTCATGACAGGACAGGATGGATGCTTCATGACAGGGCAGGGTGGATGCTTCATGACAGGGCAGGATGGATGCTTCTCGACAGGGCAGGATGGATGCTTCATGACAGGGCAGGATGGAAGCTTCATAACAGGGCAGGATGGAAGCTTCATAATAGGGCAGGATGGATGCTTCATGATAGGGCAGGATGGATGCTTCCTGACAGGGCAGGATAGATGCTTCATGACAGGTCAGGATGGATGCTTCATGACGGGGCAGGATGGATGCTTCATGACAGGGCAGGATAGATGCTTCATGACAGGTCAGGATGGATGCTTCATGACAGGGCAGGATGGATGCTTCATGATAGGGCAGGATGGATGCTTCCTGACAGGGCAGGATAGATGCTTCATGACAGGTCAGGATGGATGCTTCATGACGGGGCAGGATGGATGCTTCCTGACAGGGGAGGATGGATGCTTCATGAGGGGGCAGGATGGATGCTTCACGACAGAGCAGGATAGATGCTTCATGACAGGTCAGGATGGATGCTTCATGACGGGACAGGATGAATGCTTCATGACAGGGCAGGATAGATGCTTCATGACAGGTCAGGATGGATGCTTCATGACGGGGCAGGATGGATGCTTCCTGACAGGGGAGGATGGATGCTTCATGAGGGGGCTGGATGGATGCTTCACTACAGGGCAGGTTGGATTCTTCATGACAGGGCAATATGGATGCTACATGAAAGGGCAGAATGAATGTTTCATGACAGGGCAGGATGGATGCTTCATGACAGGGCAGAATGGATGTTCATCACAGGGCAGGATGGATGCTTCATGACAGGGCAGGATGGATGCTTCATGACTGGGCAGGATGGATGCTTCATGACAGGGCAGGATGGATGCTTCATGAAAGGGCAGGATAGATGCTTCATGACAGGGCAGGATGGATGCTTCATGACAGGGCAGGATGGATGCTTCATAACAGGGCAGGATGGATGCTTCATGACAGGGCAGGATAGATGCTTCATGACAGGGCAGGTTGAATGCTTCATGACAGGGCAGGATAAATGCTTCATAACAGGGCAAGATGGTTACATAATGATGGGGCAGGATGGATTCTTCAAGACAGGGCAGGATGGAGTCTTCAAGGCAAGGCAGGATGGATTAATCATGAAAGGGCAGGATGGATGCTTCATGACAGGGGAGGATGGTTGCTTCATGATGAGGCAGGATGGATGCTTCATGACAGAGCAGGATAGATGCTTCATGACAGGGCATGATGGATGCTTCATGACAGAGCATTATAGATGCTTCATGATAGGGCAGGATAGATACTTCATGATAGGGCAGGATGGATGCTTCAAGACAGGGCTGGATGGATGCTTCATGATGGGGCAGGATGGATGCTTCATGACAGAGCAGGATAGATGCTTCATGACAGGGCAGGATGGATGCTTCATGTCAGGGCAGGATGGCTGTTTCATGACAGGGCAGGATGGATGCTTCTCGACAGGGCAGGATGGATGCTTCATGACAGGGCAGGGTGGATGCTTCATGATACGGCAGGATGGATGCTGCATGACAGGGCAGGATGGATGCTTCAAGACAGGGCAGGATAAATGCTTCATGACAGGGCAGGTTGGATGCTTCATGACAGGGCAGGATAGATGCTTCATAACAGGGCAAGATGGATGCTTCATGACAGGGCAGGATGGATGCTTCATGACAGGGCAGGATGGATGCTTCTCGACAGGGCAGGATGGATGCTTCATGACAGGTCAGGAAGGATGCTTCATGGTGGGGCAGGATGGATGCTTCATGACACAGCAGGATAGATGCTTCATGACTGGGCAGGATGGATGCTTCATGACAGGGCAGGATGGATGCTTCATGACAGGGCAGGATGGATGCTTCTCGACAGGGCAGGATGGATGCTTCATAACAGGGCAAGATGGTTGCATAATGATGGGGCAAGATGGATGCCTCATGATAGGGCAGGATGGATGCTTCATGACAGGGCAGAATGGATGTTCATCACAGGGCAGGATGGATGCTTCATGACGGGGCAGGATGGATGCTTCATGACAGGGCAGGATGGCTGCTTCCTGACAGGGGAGGATGGATGCTTCATGAGGGGGCACGATGGATGCTTCACGACAGAGCAGGATAGATGCTTCATGACAGGTCAGGATGGATGCTTCATAACGGGGCAGGATGGATGCTTCATGACAGGGCAGGATAGATGCTTCATGACAGGTCAGGATGGATGCTTCATGACGGGGCAGGATGGATGCTTCATGACAGGGCAGGATAGATGCTTCATGACAGGGCAGGATAGATGCTTCATGACAGGGCAGGTTGGATGCTTCAAGACAAGGCAGGATGGATTAATCATGACAGGGCAGGATGGATGCTTCATGACAGGGGAGGTTGGATGCTTCATGATGGGGCAGGATGGATGCTTCATGACAGAGCAGGATAGATGCTTCATGACAGGGCAGGATGGATGCTTCATGACAGAGCAGGATATATGCTTCACGATAGGGCAGGATACATATTTGATGATAGGGCAGGATGAATGCTTCATGACAGGGCAGGATGGATGCTTATCGACAGGGCAGGATGGATGCTTCAAGACAGGGCAGGATGGATGCTTCATGATAGGGCAGGATGGATGCTTCATGATAGGGCAGGATGGATGCTTCCTGACAGGGCAGGATGGATGTTTCATGACGGGGCAGGATGGATACTTCATGACAGAGCAGGATAGATACTTCATGACAGGTCAGGATGGATGCTTCATGACGGGGCAGGATGGATGCTTCATGACAGGGGAGGATGGATGCTTCATGACGGGGCAGGATGGATGCTTCATGACAGGGGAGGATGGATGCTTTACGACAGGGCAGGTTGGATTCTTCCTGACAGGGCAAGATGGATGCTACATGAAAGGGCAGAATGGATGTTTCATGACAGGGCAGGATGGATGCTTCATGACAGGGCAGAATGGATGTTCATCACAGGGCAGGATGGATGATTCATGACAGGGCAGGATGGATGCTTCATGACAGGGCAAGATGGATGCTTCATGACTGGGCAGGGAGGATGCTTCATGACAGGGCAGGATGGATGCTTCCTGACAGGGCAGGATGGATGCTTCATGACAGGGCAGGTTGGATGCTTCATGACAGGGCAGGATAGATGCTTCATAACAGGGCAAGATGGTTGCATAATGATGGGACAGGATGGATTCTTCAAGACAGGGCAGGATGGAGTCTTCAAGACAAGGCAGGATGGATTAATCATGACAGGGAAGGATGGATGCTTCATGACAGGGCAGGTTGGATGCTTCATGACAGGGTAGGATGGAAGCTTCAGGACAGGGGAGGATAAATGCTTCATGACAGGGCAGGATGGATGCTTCATGACAGGGCAGGATGGATGCTTCTCGACAGGGCAGGATGGATGCTTCATAACAGGACAAGATGGTTGCATAATGATGGGGCAAGATGGATGCCTCATGATAGGGCAGGATGGATGCTTCATGACAGGGCAGAATGGATGTTCATCACAGGGCAGGATGGATGCTTCATGACGGGGCAGGATGGATGCTTCATGACAGGGCAGGATGGCTGCTTCCTGACAGGGGAGGATGGATGCTTCATGAGGGGGCAGGATGGATGCTTCACGACAGAGCAGGATAGATGCTTCATGACAGGTCAGGATGGATGCTTCATAACGGGGCAGGATGGATGCTTCATGACAGGGCAGGATAGATGCTTCATGACAGGTCAGGATGGATGCTTCATGACGGGGCAGGATGGATGCTTCATGACAGGGCAGGATAGATGCTTCATGACAGGGCAGGATAGATGCTTCATGACAGGGCAGGTTGGATGCTTCAAGACAAGGCAGGATGGATTAATCATGACAGGGCAGGATGGATGCTTCATGACAGGGGAGGATGGATGGTTCATGATGGGGCAGGATGGATGCTTCATGACAGAGCAGGATAGATGCTTCATGACAGGGCAGGATGGATGCTTCATGACAGAGCAGGATATATGCTTCACGATAGGGCAGGATAGATATTTGATGATAGGGCAAGATGAATGCTTCATGACAGGGCAGGATGGATGCTTCTCGACAGGGCAGGATGGATGCTTCATGACAGGGCAGGATGGATGCTTCATGATAGGGCAGGATGGATGCTTCATGATAGGGCAGGATGGATGCTTCCTGACAGGGCAGGATTGATGCTTCATGACAGGGTAGGATGGATGCTTCATGACAGGGCAGGATAGATGCTTCATGACAGAGCAGGATAGATACTTCATGACAGGGAAGGATGGATGCTTCATGACGGGGCAGGATGGATGCTTCATGACAGGGCAGGATGGCTGCTTCCTGACAGGGGAGGATGGATGCTTCATGAGGGGGCAGGATGGATGCTTCACGACAGAGCAGGATAGATGCTTCATGACAGGTCAGGATGGATGCTTCATAACAGGGCAGGATGGATGCTTCATGACAGGGCAGGATAGATGCTTCATGACAGGTCAGGATGGATGCTTCATGACGGGGCAGGATGGATGCTTCATGACAGGGCAGGATAGATGCTTCATGACAGGGCAGGATAGATGCTTCATGACAGGGCAGGTTGGATGCTTCAAGACAAGGCAGGATGGATTAATCATGTTAGGGCAGGATGGATGCTTCATGACAGGGGAGGATTGATGCTTCATGATGGGGCAGGATGGATGCTTCATGACAAAGCAGGATAGATGCTTCATGACAGGGCAGGATGGATGCTTCATGACAGAGCAGGATATATGCTTCACGATAGGGCAGGATAGATATTTGATGATAGGGCAGGATGAATGCTTCATGACAGGGCAGGTTGGATGCTTCTCGACAGGGCAGGATGGATGCTTCATGACAGGGCAGGATGGATGCTTCATGATAGGGCAGGATGGACGCTTCATGATAGGGCAGGATGGATGCTTCATGACAGGTCAGGATGGATGCTTCATGACGGGGCAGGATGGATGCTTCATGACAGGGGAGGATGGATGCTTCATGAGGGGGCAGGATGGATGCTTCACGACAGGGCAGGTTGGATTCTTCCTGACAGGGCAAGATGGATGCTACATGAAAGGGCAGAATGGATGTTTCATGACAGGGCAGGATGGATGCTTCATGACAGGGCAGAATGGATGTTCATCACAGGGCAGGATGGATACTTCATGACAGGGCAAGATGGATGCTTCATGACTGGGCAGGATGGATGCTTCATGACAGGGCAGGATGGATGCTTCCTGACAGGGCAGGATGGATGCTTCATGACAGGGCAGGTTGGATGCTTCATGACAGGGCAGGATAGATGCTTCATAACAGGGCAAGATGGTTGCATAATGATGGGACAGGATGGATTCTTCAAGACAGGGCAGGATGGAGTCTTCAAGACAAGGCAGGATGGATTAATCATGACAGGGCAGGATGGATGCTTCATGACAGGGCAGGTTGGATGCTTCATGACAGGGCAGGATGGAAGCTTCAGGACAGGGTAGGATGGATGCTTCATGACAGGGCAGGATGGATGCTTCATGACAGGGCAGGATGGATGCTTCATGACAGGGCAGGATGGATGCTTCTCGACAGGGCAGGATGGATGCTTCATCACAGGGCAGGATGGATGCTTCATGATAGGGCAGGATGGATGCTTCATGATAGGGCAGGATGGATGCTTCCTGACAGGGCAGGATAGATGCTTCATGACAGGTCAGGATGGATGCTTCACGACAGGGCAGGTTGGATTCTTCATGACAGGGCAATATGGATGCTACATGAAAGGGCAGAATGGATGTTTCATGACAGGGCAGGATGGATGCTTCATGACAGGGCAGAATGGATGTTCATCACAGGGCAGGATGGATGCTTCATGACAGGGCAGGATGGATGCTTCATGACTGGGCAGGATGGATGCTTCATGACAGGGCAAGATGGATGCTTCATGAAATCGCAGGATAGATGCCTCATGACAGGGCAGGATGGATGCTTCATGACAGGGCAGGATGGATGCTTCATGACAGGGCAGGTTGGATGCTTCATGACAGGGCAGGATAGATGCTTCATAACAGGGCAAGATGGTTGCATAATGATGGGGCAGGATGGATTCTTCAAGACAGGGCAGGATGGAGTCTTCAAGACAAGGCAGGATGGATTAATCATGACAGGGCAGGATGGATGCTTCATGACAGGGGAGGATGGATGCTTCATGATGGGGCAGGATGGATGCTTCATGACAGGGCAGGATGGATGCTTCTTGACTGGGCAGGATAGCTACTTCATGTCAGGGCAGGATGGATGATTCATGACAGGGCAGGATGGATGCTTCATGATGGGGCAGGATGGATGCTTCATGACAGAGCAGGATAGATTCTTCATGACAGGGCAGGATGGATGCTTCATGACAGGGCAGGATGGATGCTTCATGACAGGGCAAGATGGATGCTTTATGACAGGGCAGGATGGATGCTTCATGACAGGTCAGGTTGGATGCTTCATGACAGGGCAAGATGGAGTCTTCAAGACAAGGCAGGATGGATTAATCATGACAGGGAAGGATGGATGCTTCATGACAGGGCTGGATGGATGCTTCATGATGGGGCAGGATGGATGCTTCATGACAGAGCAGGATAGATGCTTCATGACAGGGCAGGATGGATGCTTCATGACAGGGCAGGATGGATGCTTCATGACAGGGCAGGATGGATGCTTCTCGACAGGGCAGGATGGATGCTTCATCACAGGGCAGGATGGATGCTTCATGATAGGGCAGGATGGATGCTTCATGATAGGGCAGGATGGATGCTTCCTGACAGGGCAGGATAGATGCTTCATGACAGGTCAGGATGGATGCTTCACGACAGGGCAGGTTGGATTCTTCATGACAGGGCAATATGGATGCTACATGAAAGGGCAGAATGGATGTTTCATGACAGGGCTGGATGGATGCTTCATGACAGGGCAGGATGGATGCTTCATGACTGGGCAGGATGGATGCTTCATGACAGGGCATGATGGATGCTTCATGAAAGGGCAGGATAGATGCCTCATGACAGGGCAGGATGGATGCTTCATGACAGGGCAGGATGGATGCTTCATGACAGGGCAGGATGGATGCTTCATGACAGGGCAGGTTGGATGCTTCATGACAGGGCAGGATAGATGCTTCATAACACGGCAAGATGGTTGCATAATGATGGGGCATGATGGATTCTTCAAGACAGGGCAGGATGGAGTCTTCAAGACAAGGCTGGATGGATTAATCATGACAGGGCAGGATGGATGCTTCATGACAGGGGAGGATGGATGCTTCATGATGGGGCAGGATGGATGCTTCATGACAGAGCAGGATAGATGCAACATGACAGGGCAGGATGGATGCTTCATGACAGAGCTGGATAGATGCATCATGATAGGACAGGATAGATACTTCATGATAGGGCAGGATGGATGCTTCATGACAGGGCTGGACGGATGCTTCATGATGGGGAAGGATGGATGCTTCATGACAGAGCAGGATAGATGCTTCATGACAGGGCAGGATGGAAGCTTCATGACAGGGCAGGATGGATGCTTCATGACAGGGCAGGATGGATGCTTCTCGACAGGGCAGAATGGATGCTTCATGACAGGGCACGATGGATGCTTCATGATAGGGCAGGATGGATGCTTCATGATAGGGCAGGATGGATGCTTCATGATAGGGCAGGATGGATGCTTCCTGACAGGGCAGGATAGATGCTTCATGACAGGTCAGGATGGATGCTTCATGACGGGGCAGGATGGATGCTTCATGACAGGGCAGGATAGATGCTTCATGACAGGTCAGGATGGATGCTTCATGACAGGGCAGGATGGATGATTCATGACAGGGCGGGATGGATGCTTCATGATGGGGCAGGATGGATGCTTCATGACAGAGCAGGATAGATTCTTCATGACAGGGCAGGATGGATGCTTCATGACAGGGCAGGATGGATGCTTCATGACAGGGCAGGATGGATGCTTCATGACAGGGCACGATAGATGCTTCATGACAGGGCAGGTTGGATGCTTCAAGACAGGGCAGGATAGATGCTGCATAACAGGGCAAGATGGTTGCATAATGATGGGGCAGGATGGATTCTTCAAGACAGGGCAGGATGGAGTCTTCAAGACAAGGCAGGATGGATTAATCATGACAGGGAAGGATGGATGCTTCATGACAGGGGAAGATGGATGCTTCATGATGGGGCAGGATGGATGCTTCATGACAGAGCAGGATAGATGCATCATGACAGGGCAGCATGGATGCTTCATGACAGAGCTGGATAGATGCATCATGATAGGACAGGATAGATACTTCATGATAGGGCAGGATGGATGCTTCATGACAGGGCTGGATGGATGCTTCATGATGGGGCAGGATGGATGCTTCATGACAGAGCAGGATAGATGCTTCATGACAGGGCAGGATGGATGCTTCATGACAGGGCAGGATGGATGCTTCATGACAGGGCAGGATGGATGCTTCTCGACAGGGCAGGATGGATGCTTCATCACAGGGCAGGGTGGATGCTTCATGATAGGGCAGGATGGATGCTTCATGATAGGGCAGGATGGATGCTTCCTGACAGGGCAGGATAGATGCTTCATGACAGGTCAGGATGGATGCTTCACGACAGGGCAGGTTGGATTCTTCATGACAGGGCAATATGGATGCTACATGAAAGGGCAGAATGGATGTTTCATGACAGGGCTGGATGGATGCTTCATGACAGGGCAGGATGGATGCTTCATGACTGGGCAGGATGGATGCTTCATGACAGGGCATGATGGATGCTTCATGAAAGGGCAGGATAGATGCCTCATGACAGGGCAGGATGGATGCTTCATGACAGGGCAGGATGGATGCTTCATGACAGGGCAGGATGGATGCTTCATGACAGGGCAGGTTGGATGCTTCATGACAGGGCAGGATAGATGCTTCATAACACGGCAAGATGGTTGCATAATGATGGGGCATGATGGATTCTTCAAGACAGGGCAGGATGGAGTCTTCAAGACAAGGCAGGATGGATTAATCATGACAGGGCAGGATGGATGCTTCATGACAGGGGAGGATGGATGCTTCATGATGGGGCAGGATGGATGCTTCATGACAGAGCAGGATAGATGCATCATGACAGGGCAGGATGGATGCTTCATGACAGAGCTGGATAGATGCATCATGATAGGACAGGATAGATACTTCATGATAGGGCAGGATGGATGCTTCATGACAGGGCTGGACGGATGCTTCATGATGGGGCAGGATGGATGCTTCATGACAGAGCAGGATAGATGCTTCATGACAGGGCAGGATGGAAGCTTCATGACAGGGCAGGATGGATGCTTCATGACAGGGCAGGATGGATGCTTCTCGACAGGGCAGAATGGATGCTTCATGACAGGGCACGATGGATGCTTCATGATAGGGCAGGATGGATGCTTCATGATAGGGCAGGATGGATGCTTCATGATAGGGCAGGATGGATGCTTCCTGACAGGGCAGGATAGATGCTTCATGACAGGTCAGGATGGATGCTTCATGACGGGGCAGGATGGATGCTTCATGACAGGGCAGGATAGATGCTTCATGACAGGTCCGGATGGATGCTTCATGACGGGGCAGGATGGATGCTTCCTGACAGGGGAGGATGGATGCTTCATGAGTGGGCAGGATGGATGCTTCACGACAGAGCAGGATAGATGCTTCATGACAGGTCAGGATGGATGCTTCATGACGGGGCAGGATGGATGCTTCATGACAGGGCAGGATAGATGCTTCATGACAGGTCAGGATGGATGCTTCATGACGAGGCAGGATTGATGATTCCTGACAGGGGAGGATGGATGCTTCATGAGGGGGCAGGATGGATGCTTCATGACAGAGCAGGATAGATGCTTCATGACAGGACAGGATGGATGCTTCATGACAGGGCAGGGTGGATGCTTCATGACAGGGCAGGATGGATGCTTCTCGACAGGGCAGGATGGATGCTTCATGACAGGGCAGGATGGAAGCTTCATAATAGGGCAGGATGGATGCTTCATGATAGGGCAGGATGGATGCTTCCTGACAGGGCAGGATAGATGCTTCATGACAGGTCAGGATGGATGCTTCATGACGGGGCAGGATGGATGCTTCATGACAGGGCAGGATAGATGCTTCATGACAGGTCAGGATGGATGCTTCATGACAGGGCAGGATGGATGCTTCATGATAGGGCAGGATGGATGCTTCCTGACAGGGCAGGATAGATGCTTCATGACAGGTCAGGATGGATGCTTCATGACGGGGCAGGATGGATGCTTCCTGACAGGGGAGGATGGATGCTTCATGAGGGGGCAGGATGGATGCTTCACGACAGAGCAGGATAGATACTTCATGACAGGTCAGGATGGATGCTTCATGACGGGGCAGGATGAATGCTTCATGACAGGGCAGGATAGATGCTTCATGACAGGTCAGGATGGATGCTTCATGACGGGGCAGGATGGATGCTTCCTGACAGGGGAGGATAGATGCTTCATGAGGGGGCAGGATGGATGCTTCACTACAGGGCAGGTTGGATTCTTCATGACAGGGCAATATGGATGCTACATGAAAGGGCAGAATGAATGTTTCATGACAGGGCAGGATGGATGCTTCATGACAGGGCAGAATGGATGTTCATCACAGGGCAGGATGGATGCTTCATGACAGGGCAGGATGGATGCTTCATGACTGGGCAGGATGGATGCTTCATGACAGGGCAGGATGGATGCTTCATGAAAGGGCAGGATAGATGCTTCATGACAGGGCAGGATGGATGCTTCATGACAGGGCAGGATGGATGCTTCATAACAGGGCAGGATGGATGCTTCATGACAGGGCAGGATAGATGCTTCATGACAGGGCAGGTTGAATGCTTCATGACAGGGCAGGATAAATGCTTCATAACAGGGCAAGATGGTTGCATAATAATGGGGCAGGATGGATTCTTCAAGACAGGGCAGGATGGAGTCTTCAAGACAAAGCAGGATGGATTAATCATGAAAGGGCAGGATGGATGCTTCACGACAGAGCAGGATAGATGCTTCATGACAGGTCAGGATGGATGCTTCATGACGGGGCAGGATGGATGCTTCATGACAGGGCAGGATAGATGCTTCATGACAGGTCAGGATGGATGCTTCATGACGAGGCAGGATGGATGCTTCCTGACAGGGGAGGATGGATGCTTCATGAGGGGGCAGGATGGATGCTTCATGACAGAGCAGGATAGATGCTTCATGACAGGACAGGATGGATGCTTCATGACAGGGCAGGGTGGATGCTTCATGACAGGGCAGGATGGATGCTTCTCGACCGGGCAGGATGGATGCTTCATGACAGGGCAGGATGGAAGCTTCATAATAGGGCAGGATGGATGCTTCATGATAGGGCAGGATGGATGCTTCCTGACAGGGCAGGATAGATGCTTCATGACAGGTCAGGATGGATGCTTCATGACGGGGCAGGATGGATGCTTCATGACAGGGCAGGATAGATGCTTCATGACAGGTCAGGATGGATGCTTCATGACAGGGCAGGATGGATGCTTCATGATAGGGCAGGATGGATGCTTCCTGACATGGCAGGATAGATGCTTCATGACAGGTCAGGATGGATGCTTCATGACGAGGCAGGATGGATGCTTCCTGACAGGGGAGGATGGATGCTTCATGAGGGGGCAGGATGGATGCTTCATGACAGAGCAGGATAGATGCTTCATGACAGGACAGGATGGATGCTTCATGACAGGGCAGGGTGGATGCTTCATGACAGGGCAGGATGGATGCTTCTCGACAGGGCAGGATGGATGCTTCATGACAGGGCAGGATGGAAGCTTCATAACAGGGCAGGATGGAAGCTTCATAATAGGGCAGGATGGATGCTTCATGATAGGGCAGGATGGATGCTTCCTGACAGGGCAGGATAGATACTTCATGACAGGTCAGGATGGATGCTTCATGACGGGGCAGGATGGATGCTTCATAACAGGGCAGGATGGATGCTTCATGACAGGGCAGGATAGATGCTTCATGACAGGGCAGGTTGAATGCTTCATGACAGGGCAGGATAAATGCTTCATAACAGGGCAAGATGGTTGCATAATAATGGGGCAGGATGGATTCTTCAAGACAGGGCAGGATGGAGTCTTCAAGACAAAGCAGGATGGATTAATCATGAAAGGGCAGGATGGATGCTTCACGACAGAGCAGGATAGATGCTTCATGACAGGTCAGGATGGATGCTTCATGACGGGGCAGGATGGATGCTTCATGACAGGGCAGGATAGATGCTTCATGACAGGTCAGGATGGATGCTTCATGACGAGGCAGGATGGATGCTTCCTGACAGGGGAGGATGGATGCTTCATGAGGGGGCAGGATGGATGCTTCATGACAGAGCAGGATAGATGCTTCATGACAGGACAGGATGGATGCTTCATGACAGGGCAGGGTGGATGCTTCATGACAGGGCAGGATGGATGCTTCTCGACAGGGCAGGATGGATGCTTCATGACAGGGCAGGATGGAAGCTTCATAATAGGGCAGGATGGATGCTTCATGATAGGGCAGGATGGATGCTTCCTGACAGGGCAGGATAGATGCTTCATGACAGGTCAGGATGGATGCTTCATGACGGGGCAGGATGGATGCTTCATGACAGGGCAGGATAGATGCTTCATGACAGGTCAGGATGGATGCTTCATGACAGGGCAGGATGGATGCTTCATGATAGGGCAGGATGGATGCTTCCTGACATGGCAGGATAGATGCTTCATGACAGGTCAGGATGGATGCTTCATGACGAGGCAGGATGGATGCTTCCTGACAGGGGAGGATGGATGCTTCATGAGGGGGCAGGATGGATGCTTCATGACAGAGCAGGATAGATGCTTCATGACAGGACAGGATGGATGCTTCATGACAGGGCAGGGTGGATGCTTCATGACAGGGCAGGATGGATGCTTCTCGACAGGGCAGGATGGATGCTTCATGACAGGGCAGGATGGAAGCTTCATAACAGGGCAGGATGGAAGCTTCATAATAGGGCAGGATGGATGCTTCATGACAGGGCAGGATGGATGCTTCACGACAGAGCAGGATAGATGCTTCATGACAGGTCAGGATGGATGCTTCATGACGGGGCAGGATGGATGCTTCATGACAGGGCAGGATAGATGCTTCATGACAGGTCAGGATGGATGCTTCATGACGAGGCAGGATGGATGCTTCCTGACAGGGGAGGATGGATGCTTCATGAGGGGGCAGGATGGATGCTTCATGACAGAGCAGGATAGATGCTTCATGACAGGACAGGATGGATGCTTCATGACAGGGCAGGGTGGATGCTTCATGACAGGGCAGGATGGATGCTTCTCGACAGGGCAGGATGGATGCTTCATGACAGGGCAGGATGGAAGCTTCATAATAGGGCAGGATGGATGCTTCATGATAGGGCAGGATGGATGCTTCCTGACAGGGCAGGATAGATGCTTCATGACAGGTCAGGATGGATGCTTCATGACGGGGCAGGATGGATGCTTCATGACAGGGCAGGATAGATGCTTCATGACAGGTCAGGATGGATGCTTCATGACAGGGCAGGATGGATGCTTCATGATAGGGCAGGATGGATGCTTCCTGACATGGCAGGATAGATGCTTCATGACAGGTCAGGATGGATGCTTCATGACGAGGCAGGATGGATGCTTCCTGACAGGGGAGGATGGATGCTTCATGAGGGGGCAGGATGGATGCTTCATGACAGAGCAGGATAGATGCTTCATGACAGGACAGGATGGATGCTTCATGACAGGGCAGGGTGGATGCTTCATGACAGGGCAGGATGGATGCTTCTCGACAGGGCAGGATGGATGCTTCATGACAGGGCAGGATGGAAGCTTCATAACAGGGCAGGATGGAAGCTTCATAATAGGGCAGGATGGATGCTTCATGATAGGGCAGGATGGATGCTTCCTGACAGGGCAGGATAGATACTTCATGACAGGTCAGGATGGATGCTTCATGACGGGGCAGGATGAATGCTTCATGACAGGGCAGGATAGATGCTTCATGACAGGTCAGGATGGATGCTTCATGACGGGGCAGGATGGATGCTTCCTGACAGGGGAGGATAGATGCTTCATGAGGGGGCAGGATGGATGCTTCACTACAGGGCAGGTTGGATTCTTCATGACAGGGCAATATGGATGCTACATGAAAGGGCAGAATGAATGTTTCATGACAGGGCAGGATGGATGCTTCATGACAGGGCAGAATGGATGTTCATCACAGGGCAGGATGGATGCTTCATGACAGGGCAGGATGGATGCTTCATGACTGGGCAGGATGGATGCTTCATGACAGGGCAGGATGGATGCTTCATGAAAGGGCAGGATAGATGCTTCATGACAGGGCAGGATGGATGCTTCATGACAGGGCAGGATGGATGCTTCATAACAGGGCAGGATGGATGCTTCATGACAGGGCAGGATAGATGCTTCATGACAGGGCAGGTTGAATGCTTCATGACAGGGCAGGATAAATGCTTCATAACAGGGCAAGATGGTTGCATAATAATGGGGCAGGATGGATTCTTCAAGACAGGGCAGGATGGAGTCTTCAAGACAAGGCAGGATGGATTAATCATGAAAGGGCAGGATGGATGCTTCACGACAGAGCAGGATAGAGGCTTCATGACAGGTCAGGATGGATGCTTCATGACGGGGCAGGATGGATGCTTCATGACAGGGCAGGATAGATGCTTCATGACAGGTCAGGATGGATGCTTCATGACGAGGCAGGATGGATGCTTCCTGACAGGGGAGGATGGATGCTTCATGAGGGGGCAGGATGGATGCTTCATGACAGAGCAGGATAGATGCTTCATGACAGGACAGGATGGATGCTTCATGACAGGGCAGGGTGGATGCTTCATGACAGGGCAGGATGGATGCTTCTCGACAGGGCAGGATGGATGCTTCATGACAGGGCAGGATGGAAGCTTCATAATAGGGCAGGATGGATGCTTCATGATAGGGCAGGATGGATGCTTCCTGACAGGGCAGGATAGATGCTTCATGACAGGTCAGGATGGATGCTTCATGACGGGGCAGGATGGATGCTTCATGACAGGGCAGGATAGATGCTTCATGACAGGTCAGGATGGATGCTTCATGACAGGGCAGGATGGATGCTTCATGATAGGGCAGGATGGATGCTTCCTGACATGGCAGGATAGATGCTTCATGACAGGTCAGGATGGATGCTTCATGACGAGGCAGGATGGATGCTTCCTGACAGGGGAGGATGGATGCTTCATGAGGGGGCAGGATGGATGCTTCATGACAGAGCAGGATAGATGCTTCATGACAGGACAGGATGGATGCTTCATGACAGGGCAGGGTGGATGCTTCATGACAGGGCAGGATGGATGCTTCTCGACAGGGCAGGATGGATGCTTCATGACAGGGCAGGATGGAAGCTTCATAACAGGGCAGGATGGAAGCTTCATAATAGGGCAGGATGGATGCTTCATGATAGGGCAGGATGGATGCTTCCTGACAGGGCAGGATAGATGCTTCATGACAGGTCAGGATGGATGCTTCATGACGGGGCAGGATGGATGCTTCATGACAGGGCAGGATAGATGCTTCATGACAGGTCAGGATGGATGCTTCATGACAGGGCAGGATGGATGCTTCATGATAGGGCAGGATGGATGCTTCCTGACAGGGCAGGATAGATGCTTCATGACAGGTCAGGATGGATGCTTCATGACGGGGCAGGATGGATGCTTCCTGACAGGGGAGGATGGATGCTTCATGAGGGGGCAGGATGGATGCTTCACGACAGAGCAGGATAGATGCTTCATGACAGGTCAGGATGGATGCTTCATGACGGGACAGGATGAATGCTTCATGACAGGGCAGGATAGATGCTTCATGACAGGTCAGGATGGATGCTTCATGACGGGGCAGGATGGATGCTTCCTGACAGGGGAGGATGGATGCTTCATGAGGGGGCTGGATGGATGCTTCACTACAGGGCAGGTTGGATTCTTCATGACAGGGCAATATGGATGCTACATGAAAGGGCAGAATGAATGTTTCATGACAGGGCAGGATGGATGCTTCATGACAGGGCAGAATGGATGTTCATCACAGGGCAGGATGGATGCTTCATGACAGGGCAGGATGGATGCTTCATGACTGGGCAGGATGGATGCTTCATGACAGGGCAGGATGGATGCTTCATGAAAGGGCAGGATAGATGCTTCATGACAGGGCAGGATGGATGCTTCATGACAGGGCAGGATGGATGCTTCATAACAGGGCAGGATGGATGCTTCATGACAGGGCAGGATAGATGCTTCATGACAGGGCAGGTTGAATGCTTCATGACAGGGCAGGATAAATGCTTCATAACAGGGCAAGATGGTTGCATAATGATGGGGCAGGATGGATTCTTCAAGACAGGGCAGGATGGAGTCTTCAAGGCAAGGCAGGATGGATTAATCATGAAAGGGCAGGATGGATGCTTCATGACAGGGGAGGATGGTTGCTTCATGATGAGGCAGGATGGATGCTTCATGACAGAGCAGGATAGATGCTTCATGACAGGGCATGATGGATGCTTCATGACAGAGCATTATAGATGCTTCATGATAGGGCAGGATAGATACTTCATGATAGGGCAGGATGGATGCTTCAAGACAGGGCTGGATGGATGCTTCATGATGGGGCAGGATGGATGCTTCATGACAGAGCAGGATAGATGCTTCATGACAGGGCAGGATGGATGCTTCATGTCAGGGCAGGATGGCTGTTTCATGACAGGGCAGGATGGATGCTTCTCGACAGGGCAGGATGGATGCTTCATGACAGGGCAGGGTGGATGCTTCATGATACGGCAGGATGGATGCTGCATGACAGGGCAGGATGGATGCTTCAAGACAGGGCAGGATAAATGCTTCATGACAGGGCAGGTTGGATGCTTCATGACAGGGCAGGATAGATGCTTCATAACAGGGCAAGATGGATGCTTCATGACAGGGCAGGATGGATGCTTCATGACAGGGCAGGATGGATGCTTCTCGACAGGGCAGGATGGATGCTTCATGACAGGTCAGGAAGGATGCTTCATGGTGGGGCAGGATGGATGCTTCATGACACAGCAGGATAGATGCTTCATGACTGGGCAGGATGGATGCTTCATGACAGGGCAGGATGGATGCTTCATGACAGGGCAGGATGGATGCTTCTCGACAGGGCAGGATGGATGCTTCATAACAGGGCAAGATGGTTGCATAATGATGGGGCAAGATGGATGCCTCATGATAGGGCAGGATGGATGCTTCATGACAGGGCAGAATGGATGTTCATCACAGGGCAGGATGGATGCTTCATGACGGGGCAGGATGGATGCTTCATGACAGGGCAGGATGGCTGCTTCCTGACAGGGGAGGATGGATGCTTCATGAGGGGGCACGATGGATGCTTCACGACAGAGCAGGATAGATGCTTCATGACAGGTCAGGATGGATGCTTCATAACGGGGCAGGATGGATGCTTCATGACAGGGCAGGATAGATGCTTCATGACAGGTCAGGATGGATGCTTCATGACGGGGCAGGATGGATGCGTCATGACAGGGCAGGATAGATGCTTCATGACAGGGCAGGATAGATGCTTCATGACAGGGCAGGTTGGATGCTTCAAGACAAGGCAGGATGGATTAATCATGACAGGGCAGGATGGATGCTTCATGACAGGGGAGGTTGGATGCTTCATGATGGGGCAGGATGGATGCTTCATGACAGAGCAGGATAGATGCTTCATGACAGGGCAGGATGGATGCTTCATGACAGAGCAGGATATATGCTTCACGATAGGGCAGGATACATATTTGATGATAGGGCAGGATGAATGCTTCATGACAGGGCAGGATGGATGCTTATCGACAGGGCAGGATGGATGCTTCAAGACAGGGCAGGATGGATGCTTCATGATAGGGCAGGATGGATGCTTCATGATAGGGCAGGATGGATGCTTCCTGACAGAGCAGGATGGATGTTTCATGACGGGGCAGGATGGATACTTCATGACAGAGCAGGATAGATACTTCATGACAGGTCAGGATGGATGCTTCATGACGGGGCAGGATGGATGCTTCATGACAGGGGAGGATGGATGCTTCATGACGGGGCAGGATGGATGCTTCATGACAGGGGAGGATGGATGCTTCACGACAGGGCAGGTTGGATTCTTCCTGACAGGGCAAGATGGATGCTACATGAAAGGGCAGAATGGATGTTTCATGACAGGGCAGGATGGATGCTTCATGACAGGGCAGAATGGATGTTCATCACAGGGCAGGATGGATGCTTCATGACAGGGCAGGATGGATGCTTCATGACAGGGCAAGATGGATGCTTCATGACTGGGCAGGGAGGATGCTTCATGACAGGGCAGGATGGATGCTTCCTGACAGGGCAGGATGGATGCTTCATGACAGGGCAGGTTGGATGCTTCATGACAGGGCAGGATAGATGCTTCATAACAGGGCAAGATGGTTGCATAATGATGGGACAGGATGGATTCTTCAAGACAGGGCAGGATGGAGTCTTCAAGACAAGGCAGGATGGATTAATCATGACAGGGAAGGATGGATGCTTCATGACAGGGCAGGTTGGATGCTTCATGACAGGGTAGGATGGAAGCTTCAGGACAGGGGAGGATAAATGCTTCATGACAGGGCAGGATGGATGCTTCATGACAGGGCAGGATGGATGCTTCTCGACAGGGCAGGATGGATGCTTCATAACAGGACAAGATGGTTGCATAATGATGGGGCAAGATGGATGCCTCATGATAGGGCAGGATGGATGCTTCATGACAGGGCAGAATGGATGTTCATCACAGGGCAGGATGGATGCTTCATGACGGGGCAGGATGGATGCTTCATGACAGGGCAGGATGGCTGCTTCCTGACAGGGGAGGATGGATGCTTCATGAGGGGGCAGGATGGATGCTTCACGACAGAGCAGGATAGATGCTTCATGACAGGTCAGGATGGATGCTTCATAACGGGGCAGGATGGATGCTTCATGACAGGGCAGGATAGATGCTTCATGACAGGTCAGGATGGATGCTTCATGACGGGGCAGGATGGATGCTTCATGACAGGGCAGGATAGATGCTTCATGACAGGGCAGGATAGATGCTTCATGACAGGGCAGGTTGGATGCTTCAAGACAAGGCAGGATGGATTAATCATGACAGGGCAGGATGGATGCTTCATGACAGGGGAGGATGGATGGTTCATGATGGGGCAGGATGGATGCTTCATGACAGAGCAGGATAGATGCTTCATGACAGGGCAGGATGGATGCTTCATGACAGAGCAGGATATATGCTTCACGATAGGGCAGGATAGATATTTGATGATAGGGCAAGATGAATGCTTCATGACAGGGCAGGATGGATGCTTCTCGACAGGGCAGGATGGATGCTTCATGACAGGGCAGGATGGATGCTTCATGATAGGGCAGGATGGATGCTTCATGATAGGGCAGGATGGATGCTTCTCGACAGGGCAGGATGGATGCTTCATGACAGGGCAGGATGGATGCTTCATGACAGGGCAGGTTGGATGCTTCATGACAGGGCAGGATAGATGCTTCATAACAGGGCAAGATGGTTGCATAATGATGGGACAGGATGGATTCTTCAAGACAGGGCAGGATGGAGTCTTCAAGACAAGGCAGGATGGATTAATCATGACAGGGAAGGATGGATGCTTCATGACAGGGCAGGTTGGATGCTTCATGACAGGGTAGGATGGAAGCTTCAGGACAGGGGAGGATAAATGCTTCATGACAGGGCAGGATGGATGCTTCATGACAGGGCAGGATGGATGCTTCTCGACAGGGCAGGATGGATGCTTCATAACAGGACAAGATGGTTGCATAATGATGGGGCAAGATGGATGCCTCATGATAGGGCAGGATGGATGCTTCATGACAGGGCAGAATGGATGTTCATCACAGGGCAGGATGGATGCTTCATGACGGGGCAGGATGGATGCTTCATGACAGGGCAGGATGGCTGCTTCCTGACAGGGGAGGATGGATGCTTCATGAGGGGGCAGGATGGATGCTTCACGACAGAGCAGGATAGATGCTTCATGACAGGTCAGGATGGATGCTTCATAACGGGGCAGGATGGATGCTTCATGACAGGGCAGGATAGATGCTTCATGACAGGTCAGGATGGATGCTTCATGACGGGGCAGGATGGATGCTTCATGACAGGGCAGGATAGATGCTTCATGACAGGGCAGGATAGATGCTTCATGACAGGGCAGGTTGGATGCTTCAAGACAAGGCAGGATGGATTAATCATGACAGGGCAGGATGGATGCTTCATGACAGGGGAGGATGGATGGTTCATGATGGGGCAGGATGGATGCTTCATGACAGAGCAGGATAGATGCTTCATGACAGGGCAGGATGGATGCTTCATGACAGAGCAGGATATATGCTTCACGATAGGGCAGGATAGATATTTGATGATAGGGCAAGATGAATGCTTCATGACAGGGCAGGATGGATGCTTCTCGACAGGGCAGGATGGATGCTTCATGACAGGGCAGGATGGATGCTTCATGATAGGGCAGGATGGATGCTTCATGATAGGGCAGGATGGATGCTTCCTGACAGGGCAGGATTGATGCTTCATGACAGGGTAGGATGGATGCTTCATGACAGGGCAGGAAAGATGCTTCATGACAGAGCAGGATAGATACTTCATGACAGGGAAGGATGGATGCTTCATGACAAGGCAGGATGGATGCTTCATGACAGAGCAGGATAGATACTTCATTACAGGGAAGGATGGATGCTTCATGACCTGGCAGGATGGATGCTTCATGACAGGGCAGGATAGACGCTTCATTACAGGGCAGGATGGATGCTTCATGATGGGGCAGGATGGATGCTTCATGGTGGGGCAGGATGGATGCTTCATGACACAGCAGGATAGATGCTTCATGACTGGGCAGGATGGATGCTTCATGACAGGGCAGGATGGATGCTTCATGACAGGGCAGGATGGATGCTTCTCGACAGGGCAGGATGGATGCTTCATAACAGGGCAAGATGGTTGCATAATGATGAGGCAAGATGGATGCCTCATGTTAGGGCAGGATGGATGCTTCATGACAGGGCAGAATGGATGTTCATCACAGGGCAGGATGGATGCTTCATGACGGGGCAGGATGGATGCTTCATGACAGGGCAGGATGGCTGCTTCCTGACAGGGGAGGATGGATGCTTCATGAGGGGGCAGGATGGATGCTTCACGACAGAGCAGGATAGATGCTTCATGACAGGTCAGGATGGATGCTTCATAACAGGGCAGGATGGATGCTTCATGACAGGGCAGGATAGATGCTTCATGACAGGTCAGGATGGATGCTTCATGACGGGGCAGGATGGATGCTTCATGACAGGGCAGGATAGATGCTTCATGACAGGGCAGGATAGATGCTTCATGACAGGGCAGGTTGGATGCTTCAAGACAAGGCAGGATGGATTAATCATGTTAGGGCAGGATGGATGCTTCATGACAGGGGAGGATTGATGCTTCATGATGGGGCAGGATGGATGCTTCATGACAAAGCAGGATAGATGCTTCATGACAGGGCAGGATGGATGCTTCATGACAGAGCAGGATATATGCTTCACGATAGGGCAGGATAGATATTTGATGATAGGGCAGGATGAATGCTTCATGACAGGGCAGGTTGGATGCTTCTCGACAGGGCAGGATGGATGCTTCATGACAGGGCAGGATGGATGCTTCATGATAGGGCAGGATGGACGCTTCATGATAGGGCAGGATGGATGCTTCATGACAGGTCAGGATGGATGCTTCATGACGGGGCAGGATGGATGCTTCATGACAGGGGAGGATGGATGCTTCATGAGGGGGCAGGATGGATGCTTCACGACAGGGCAGGTTGGATTCTTCCTGACAGGGCAAGATGGATGCTACATGAAAGGGCAGAATGGATGTTTCATGACAGGGCAGGATGGATGCTTCATGACAGGGCAGAATGGATGTTCATCACAGGGCAGGATGGATGCTTCATGACAGGGCAAGATGGATGCTTCATGACTGGGCAGGATGGATGCTTCATGACAGGGCAGGATGGATGCTTCCTGACAGGGCAGGATGGATGCTTCATGACAGGGCAGGTTGGATGCTTCATGACAGGGCAGGATAGATGCTTCATAACAGGGCAAGATGGTTGCATAATGATGGGACAGGATGGATTCTTCAAGACAGGGCAGGATGGAGTCTTCAAGACAAGGCAGGATGGATTAATCATGACAGGGCAGGATGGATGCTTCATGACAGGGCAGGTTGGATGCTTCATGACAGGGCAGGATGGAAGCTTCAGGACAGGGTAGGATGGATGCTTCATGATGGGGCAGGATGGATTCTTCATGACAGGGCAGGATGGATGCTTCATGACAGGGCAGGATGGATGCTTCTTGACTGGGCAGGATAGCTACTTCATGTCAGGGCAGGATGGATGATTCATGACAGGGCGGGATGGATGCTTCATGATGGGGCAGGATGGATGCTTCATGACAGAGCAGGATAGATTCTTCATGACAGGGCAGGATGGATGCTTCATGACAGTGCAGGATGGATGCTTCATGACAGGGCAGGATGGATGCTTCATGACAGGGCAGGATAGATGCTTCATGACAGGGCAGGTTGGATGCTTCATGACAGGGCAGGATAGATGCTTCATAACAGGGCAAGATGGTTGCATAATGATGGGGCAGGACGGATTCTTCAAGACAGGGCAGGATGGAGTCTTCAAGACAAGGCAGGATGGATTAATCATGACAGGGCAGGATGGATGCTTCATGACAGGGGAGGATGGATGCTTCATGATGGGGCAGGATGGATGCTTCATGACAGAGCAGGATAGATGCATCATGACGGGGCAGGATGGAAGCTTCATGACAGAGCTGGATAGATGCATCATGATAGGACAGGATAGATACATCATGATAGGGCAGGATGGATGCTTCATGACAGGGCTGATTGGATGCTTCATGATGGGGCAGGATGGATGCTTCATGACAGAGCAGGATAGATGCTTCATGACAGGGCAGGATGGATGCTTCATTACAGGGCAGGATGGATGCTTCTCGACAGGGCAGGATGGATGCTTCATGACAGGGCAGGATGGATGCTTCATGATAGGGCAGGATGGATGCTTCATGCTAGGGCAGGATGGATGCTTCCTGACAGGGCAGGATAGATGCTTCATGACAGGTCAGGATGGATGCTTCATGACGGGGCAGGATGGATGCTTCATGACAGGGCAGGATAGATGCTTCATGACAGGTCAGGATGGATGCTTCATGACGGGGCAGGATGGATGCTTCATGACAGAGCAGGATATATGCTTCACGATAGGGCAGGATAGATATTTGATGATAGGGCAGGATGAATGCTTCATGACAGGGCAGGATGGATGCTTCTCGACAGGGCAGGATGGATGCTTCATGACAGGGCAGGATGGATGCTTCATGATAGGGCAGGATGGATGCTTCATGATAGGGCAGGATGGATGCTTCCTGACAGGGCAGGATGGATGTTTCATGACGGGGCAGGATGGATACTTCATGACAGAGCAGGATAGATGCTTCTCGACAGGGCAGGATGGATGCTTCATGACAGGGCAGGATGGATGCTTCATGATAGGGCAGGATGGATGCTTCATTATAGGGCAGGATGGATGCTTCCTGACAGGGCAGGATTGATGCTTCATGACAGGGTAGGATGGATGCTTCATGACAGGGCAGGATAGATGCTTCATGACAGAGCAGGATAGATACTTCATGACAGGGAAGGATGGATGCTTCATGACAAGGCAGGATGGATGCTTCATGACAGAGCAGGATAGATACTTCATTACAGGGAAGGATGGATGCTTCATGACCTGGCAGGATGGATGCTTCATGACAGGGCAGGATAGACGCTTCATTACGGGGCAGGATGGATGCTTCATGATGGGGCAGGATAGATGCTTCATGACTGGGCAGGATGGATGCTTCATGACAGGGCAGGATGGATGCTTCATGACAGGGCAGGATGGATGCTGCTCGACAGGGCAGGATGGATGCTTCATAACAGGGCAAGATGGTTGCATAATGATGGGGCAAGATGGATGCCTCATGTTAGGGCAGGATGGATGCTTCATGACAGGGCAGAATGGATGTTCATCACAGGGCAGGATGGATGCTTCATGACGGGGCAGGATGGATGCTTCATGACAGGGCAGGATGGCTGCTTCCTGACAGGGGAGGATGGATGCTTCATGAGGGGGCAGGATGGATGCTTCACGACAGAGCAGGATAGATGCTTCATGACAGGTCAGGATGGATGCTTCATAACGGGGCAGGATGGATGCTTCATGACAGGGCAGGATAGATGCTTCATGACAGGTCAGGATGGATGCTTCATGACGGGCCAGGATGGATGCTTCATGACAGGCCAGGATAGATGCTTCATGACAGGGCAGGATAGATGCTTCATGACAGGGCAGGTTGGATGCTTCAAGACAAGGCAGGATGGATTAATCATGTTAGGGCAGGATGGATGCTTCATGACAGGGGAGGATGGATGCTTCATGATGGGGCAGGATGGATGCTTCATGACAGAGCAGGATAGATGCTTCATGACAGGGCAGGATGGATGCTTCATGACAGAGCAGGATATATGCTTCACGATAGGGCAGGATAGATATTTGATGATAGGGCAGGATGAATGCATCATGACAGGGCAGGATGGATGCTTCTCGACAGGGCAGGATGGATGCTTCATGACAGGGCAGGATGGATGCTTCATGATAGGGCAGGATGGATGCTTCATGATAGGGCAGGATGGATGCTTCCTGACAGGGCAGGATGGATGTTTCATGACGGGGCAGGATGGATACTTCATGACAGAGCAGGATAGATGCTTCATGACAGGTCAGGATGGATGCTTCATGACGGGGCAGGATGGATGCTTCACGACAGGGCAGGTTGGATTCTTCCTGACAGGGCAAGATGGATGCTACATGAAAGCGCAGAATGGATGTTTCATGACAGGGCAGGATGGATGCTTCATGACAGGGCAGAATGGATGTTCATCACAGGGCAGGATGGATGCTTCATGACAGGGCAAGATGGATGCTTCATGACTGGGCAGGATGGATGCTTCATGACAGGGCAGGATGGATGCTTCCTGACAGGGCAGGATGGATGCTTCATGACAGGGCAGGTTGGATGCTTCATGACAGGGCAGGATAGATGCTTCATAACAGGGCAAGATGGTTGCATAATGATGGGACAGGATGGATTCTTCAAGACAGGGCAGGATGGAGTCTTCAAGACAAGGCAGGATGGATTAATCATGATAGGGCAGGATGGATGCTTCATGACAGGGCAGGTTGGATGCTTCATGACAGGGCAGGATGGAAGCTTCAGGACAGGGGAGGATGGATGCTTCATGATGGGGCAGGATGGATTCTTCATGACAGGGCAGGATGGATGCTTCATGACAGGGCAGGATGGATGCTTCTTGACTGGGCAGGATAGCTACTTCATGTCAGGGCAGGATGGATGATTCATGACAGGGCGGGATGGATGCTTCATGATGGGGCAGGATGGATGCTTCATGACAGAGCCGGATAGATTCTTCATGACAGGGCAGGATGGATGCTTCATGACAGGGCAGGATGGATGCTTCATGACAGGGCAGGATGGATGCTTCATGACAGGGCAGGATAGATGCTTCATGACAGGGCAGGTTGAATGCTTCATGACAGGGCAGGATAGATGCTTCATAACAGGGCAAGATGGTTGCATAATGATGGGGCAGGACGGATTCTTCAAGACAGGGCAGGATGGAGTCTTCAAGACAAGGCAGGATGGATTAATCATGACAGGGCAGGATGGATGCTTCATGACAGGGGAGGATGGATGCTTCATGATGGGGCAGGATGGATGCTTCATGACAGAGCAGGATAGATGCATCATGACAGGGCAGGATGGAAGCTTCATGACAGAGCTGGATAGATGCATCATGATAGGACAGGATAGATACATCATGATAGGGCAGGATGGATGCTTCATGACAGGGCTGATTGGATGCTTCATGATGGGGCAGGATGGATGCTTCATGACAGAGCAGGATAGATGCTTCATGACAGGGCAGGATGGATGCTTCATTACAGGGCAGGATGGATGCTTCTCGACAGGGCAGGATGGATGCTTCATGACAGGGCAGGATGGATGCTTCATGATAGGGCAGGATGGATGCTTCATGCTAGGGCAGGATGGATGCTTCCTGACAGGGCAGGATAGATGCTTCATGACAGGTCAGGATGGATGCTTCATGACGGGGCAGGATGGATGCTTCATGACAGGGCAGGATAGATGCTTCATGACAGGTCAGGATGGATGCTTCATGACGGGGCAGGATGGATGCTTCATGACAGAGCAGGATATATGCTTCACGATAGGGCAGGATAGATATTTGATGATAGGGCAGGATGAATGCTTCATGACAGGGCAGGATGGATGCTTCTCGACAGGGCAGGATGGATGCTTCATGACAGGGCAGGATGGATGCTTCATGATAGGGCAGGATGGATGCTTCATGATAGGACAGGATGGATGCTTCCTGACAGGGCAGGATGGATGTTTCATGACGGGGCAGGATGGATACTTCATGACAGAGCAGGATAGATGCTTCATGACAGGTCAGGATGGATGCTTCATAACAGGGCAAGATGGTTGCATAATGATGGGGCAAGATGGATGCCTCATGATAGGGCAGGATGGATGCTTCATGACAGGGCAGAATGGATGTTCATCACAGGGCAGGATGGATGCTTCATGACGGGGCAGGATGGATGCTTCATGACAGGGCAGGATGGCTGCTTCCTGACAGGGGAGGATGGATGCTTCATGAGGGGGCAGGATGGATGCTTCACGACAGAGCAGGATAGATGCTTCATGACAGGTCAGGATGGATGCTTCATAACGGGGCAGGATGGATGCTTCATGACAGGGCAGGATAGATGCTTCATGACAGGTCAGGATGGATGCTTCATGACGGGGCAGGATGGATGCTTCATGACAGGGCAGGATAGATGCTTCATGACAGGGCAGGATAGATGCTTCATGACAGGGCAGGTTGGATGCTTCAAGACAAGGCAGGATGGATTAATCATGACAGGGCAGGATGGATGCTTCATGACAGGGGAGGATGGATGCTTCATGATGGGGCAGGATGGATGCTTCATGACAGAGCAGGATAGATGCTTCATGACAGGGCAGGATGGATGCTTCATGACAGAGCAGGATATATGCTTCACGATAGGGCAGGATAGATATTTGATGATAGGGCAGGATGAATGCTTCATGACAGGGCAGGATGGATGCTTATCGACAGGGCAGGATGGATGCTTCATGACAGGGCAGGATGGATGCTTCATGATAGGGCAGGATGGATGCTTCATGATAGGGCAGGATGGATGCTTCCTGACAGGGCAGGATGGATGTTTCATGACGGGGCAGGATGGATACTTCATGACAAAGCAGGATAGATGCTTCATGACAGGTCAGGATGGATGCTTCATGACGGGGCAGGATGGATGCTTCATGACAGGGGAGGATGGATGCTTCATGAGGGGGCAGGATGGATGCTTCACGACAGGGCAGGTTGGATTCTTCCTGACAGGGCAAGATGGATGCTACATGAAAGGGCAGAATGGATGTTTCATGACAGGGCAGGATGGATGCTTCATGACAGGGCAGAATGGATGTTCATCACAGGGCAGGATGGATGCTTCATGACAGGGCAAGATGGATGCTTCATGACTGGGCAGGATGGATGCTTCATGACAGGGCAGGATGGATGCTTCCTGACAGGGCAGGATGGATGCTTCATGACAGGGCAGGTTGGATGCTTCATGACAGGGCAGGATAGATGCTTCATAACAGGGCAAGATGGTTGCATAATGATGGGACAGGATGGATTCTTCAAGACAGGGCAGGATGGAGTCTTCAAGACAAGGCAGGATGGATTAATCATGACAGGGCAGGATGGATGCTTCATGACAGGGCAGGTTGGATGCTTCATGACAGGGTAGGATGGAAGCTTCAGGACAGGGGAGGATGGATGCTTCATGACAGGGCAGGATGGATGCTTCATGACAGGGCAGGATGGATGCTTCTCGACATTGCAGGATGGATGCTTCATAACAGGGCAAGATGGTTGCATAATGATGGGGCAAGATGGATGCCTCATGATAGGGCAGGATGGATGCTTCATGACAGGGCAGAATGGATGTTCATCACAGGGCAGGATGGATGCTTCATGACAGGGCAGGATGGCTGCTTCCTGACAGGGGAGGATGGATGCTTCATGAGGGGGCAGGATGGATGCTTCACGACAGAGCAGGATAGATGCTTCATGACAGGTCAGGATGGATGCTTCATAACGGGGCAGGATGGATGCTTCATGACAGGGCAGGATAGATGCTTCATGACAGGTCAGGATGGATGCTTCATGACGGGGCAGGATGGATGCTTCATGACAGGGCAGGATAGATGCTTCATGACAGGGCAGGATAGATGCTTCATGACAGGGCAGGTTGGATGCTTCAAGACAAGGCAGGATGGATTAATCATGACAAGGCAGGATGGATGCTTCATGACAGGGGAGGATGGATGCTTCATGATGGGGCAGGATGGATACTTCATGACAGAGCAGGATAGATGCTTCATGACAGGGCAGGATGGATGCTTCATGACAGAGCAGGATATATGCTTCACGATAGGGCAGGATAGATATTTGATGATAGGGCAGGATGAATGCTTCATGACAGGGCACAATGGATGCTTCTCGACAGGGCAGGATGGATGCTTCATGACAGGGCAGGATGGATGCTTCATGATAGGGCAGGATGGATGCTTCATGATAGGGCAGGATGGATGCTTCCTGACAGGGCAGGATTGATGCTTCATGACAGGGTAGGATGGATGCTTCATGACAGGGCAGGATAGATGCTTCATGACAGAGCAGGATAGATACTTCATGACAGGGAAGGATGGATGCTTCATGACAAGGCAGGATGGATGCTTCATGACAGAGCAGGATAGATACTTCATTACAGGGAAGGATGGATGCTTCATGACCTGGCAGGATGGATGCTTCATGACAGGGCAGGATAGACGCTTCATTACAGGGCAGGATGGATGCTTCATGATGGGGCAGGATGGATGCTTCATGGTGGGGCAGGATGGATGCTTCATGACACAGCAGGATAGATGCTTCATGACTGGGCAGGATGGATGCTTCATGACAGGGCAGGATGGATGCTTCATGACAGGGCAGGATGGATCCTTCTCGACAGGGCAGGATGGATGCTTCTCGACAGGGCAGGATGGATGCTTCATGACAGGGCAGGATGGATGCTTCATGATAGGGCAGGATGGATGCTTCATGATAGGGCAGGATGGATGCTTCCTGACAGGGCAGGATGGATGTTTCATGACGGGGCAGGATGGATGTTCATCACAGGGCAGGATGGATGCTTCATGACGGGGCAGGATGGATGCTTCATGACAGGGCAGGATGGCTGCTTCCTGACAGGGGAGGATGGATGCTTCATGAGGGGGCAGGATGGATGCTTCACGACAGAGCAGGATAGATGCTTCATGACAGGTCAGGATGGATGCTTCATAACGGGGCAGGATGGATGCTTCATGACAGGGCAGGATAGATGCTTCATGACAGGTCAGGATGGATGCTTCATGACGGGGCAGGATGGATGCTTCATGACAGGGCAGGATAGATGCTTCATGACAGGGCAGGATAGATGCTTCATGACAGGGCAGGTTGGATGCTTCAAGACAAGGCAGGATGGATTAATCATGTTAGGGCAGGATGGATGCTTCATGACAGGGGAGGATGGATGCTTCATGATGGGGCAGGATGGATGCTTCATGACAGAGCAGGATAGATGCTTCATGACAGGGCAGGATGGATGCTTCATGACAGAGCAGGATATATGCTTCACGATAGGGCAGGATAGATATTTGATGATAGGGCAGGATGAATGCTTCATGACAGGGCAGGATGGATGCTTCTCGACAGGGCAGGATGGATGCTTCATGACAGGGCAGGATGGATGCTTCATGATAGGGCAGGATGGATGCTTCATGATAGGGCAGGATGGATGTTTCATGACGGGGCAGGATGGATACTTCATGACAGAGCAGGATAGATGCTTCATGACAGGTCAGGATGGATGCTTCATGACGGGGCAGGATGGATGCTTCATGACAGGGGAGGATGGATGCTTCATGAGGGGGCAGGATGGATGCTTCACGACAGGGCAGGTTGGATTCTTCCTGACAGGGCAAGATGGATGCTACATGAAAGGGCAGAATGGATGTTTCATGACAGGGCAGGATGGATGCTTCATGACAGGGCAGAATGGATGTTCATCACAGGGCAGGATGGATGCTTCATGACAGGGCAAGATGGATGCTTCATGACTGGGCAGGATGGATGCTTCATGACAGGGCAGGATGGATGCTTCCTGACAGGGCAGGATGGATGCTTCATGACAGGGCAGGTTGGATGCTTCATGACAGGGCAGGATGGATGCTTCCTGACAGGGCAGGATGGATGCTTCATGACAGGGCAGGTTGGATGCTTCATGACAGGGCAGGTTGGATGCTTCATGACAGGGCAGGATAGATGCTTCATAACAGGGCAAGATGGTTGCATAATGATGGGACAGGATGGATTCGTCAAGACAGGGCAGGATGGAGTCTTCAAGACAAGGCAGGATGGATTAATCATGACAGGGCAGGATGGATGCTTCATGACAGGGCAGGTTGGATGCTTCATGACAGGGCAGGATGGAAGCTTCAGGACAGGGGAGGATGGATGCTTCATGATGGGGCAGGATGGATTCTTCATGACAGGGCAGGATGGATGCTTCATGACAGGGCAGGATGGATGCTTCTTGACTGGGCAGGATAGCAACTTCATGTCAGGGCAGGATGGATGATTCATGACAGGGCGGGATGGATGCTTCATGATGGGGCAGGATGGATGCTTCATGACAGAGCAGGATAGATTCTTCATGACAGGGCAGGATGGATGCTTCATGACAGGGCAGGATGGATGCTTCATGACAGGGCAGGATGGATGCTTCATGACAGGGCAGGATAGATGCTTCATGACAGGGCAGGTTGGATGCTTCATGACAGGGCAGGATAGATGCTTCATAACAGGGCAAGATGGTTGCATAATGATGGGGCAGGATGGATTCTTCAAGACAGGGCAGGATGGAGTCTTCAAGACAAGGCAGGATGGATTAATCATGACAGGGCAGGATGGATGCTTCATGACAGGGGAGGATGGATGCTTCATGATGGGGCAGGATGGATGCTTCATGACAGAGCAGGATAGATGCATCATGACAGGGCAGGATGGAAGCTTCATGACAGAGCTGGATAGATGCATCATGATAGGACAGGATAGATACATCATGATAGGGCAGGATGGATGCTTCATGACAGGGCTGATTGGATGCTTCATGATGGGGCAGGATGGATGCTTCATGACAGAGCAGGATAGATGCTTCATGACAGGGCAGGATGGATGCTTCATTACAGGGCAGGATGGATGCTTCTCGACAGGGCAGGATGGATGCTTCATGACAGGGCAGGATGGATGCTTCATGATAGGGCAGGATGGATGCTTCATGCTAGGGCAGGATGGATGCTTCCTGACAGGGCAGGATAGATGCTTCATGACAGGTCAGGATGGATGCTTCATGACGGGGCAGGATGGATGCTTCATGACAGGGCAGGATAGATGCTTCATGACAGGTCAGGATGGATGCTTCATGACGGGGCAGGATGGATGCTTCATGACAGAGCAGGATATATGCTTCACGATAGGGCAGGATAGATATTTGATTATAGGGCAGGATGAATGCTTCATGACAGGGCAGGATGGATGCTTCTCGACAGGGCAGGATGGATGCTTCATGACAGGGCAGGATGCATGCTTCATGATAGGGCAGGATGGATGCTTCATGATAGGGCAGGATGGATGCTTCCTGACAGGGCAGGATGGATGTTTCATGACGGGGCAGGATGGATACTTCATGACAGAGCAGGATAGATGCTTCATGACAGGTCAGGATGGATGCTTCATGACGGGGCAGGATGGATGCTTCATGACAGGGGAGGATGGATGCTTCATGAGGGGGCAGGATGGATGCTTCACGACAGGGCAGGTTGGATTCTTCCTGACAGGGCAAGATGGATGCTACATGAAAGGGCAGAATGGATGTTTCATGACAGGGCAGGATGGATGCTTCATGACAGGGCAGAATGGATGTTCATCACAGGGCAGGATGGATGCTTCATGACAGGGCAAGATGGATGCTTCATGACTGGGCAGGATGGATGCTTCATGACAGGGCAGGATGGATGCTTCCTGACAGGGCAGGATGGATGTTTCATGACGGGGCAGGATGGATACTTCATGACAGAGCAGGATAGATGCTTCATGACAGGTCAGGATGGATGCTTCATGACGGGGCAGGATGGATGCTTCATGACAGGGGAGGATGGATGCTTCATGAGGGGGCAGGATGGATGCTTCACGACAGGGCAGGTTGGATTCTTCCTGACAGGGCAAGATGGATGCTACATGAAATGGCAGAATGGATGTTTCATGACAGGGCAGGATGGATGCTTCATGACAGGGCAGAATGGATGTTCATCACAGGGCAGGATGGATGCTTCATGACAGGGCAGGATGGATGCTTCATGACTGGGCAGGATGGATGCTTCATGACAGGGCAGGATGGATGCTTCATGAAAGGGTAGGATAGATGCTTCATGACAGGGCAGGATGGATGCTTCATGACAGGGCAGGATGGATGCTTCATGATAGGGCAGGATGGATGCTTCATGCTAGGGCAGGATGGATGCTTCCTGAGAGGGCAGGATAGATGCTTCATGACAGGTCAGGATGAATGCTTCATGACGGGGCAGGATGGATGCTTCATGACAGGGCAGGATAGATGCTTCATGACAGGTCAGGATGGATGCTTCATGATGGGGCAGGATGGATGCTTCCTGACAGGGGAGGATGGATGCATCATGAGGGGGCAGGATGGGTGCTTCACGACAGAGCAGGATAGATGCTTCATGACAGGTCAGGATGGATGCTTCATGACGGGGCAGGATGGATGCTTCATGACAGGGCAGTATAGATGCTTCATGACAGGTCAGGATGGATGCTTCATGACGGGGCAGGATGGATGCTTCCTGACAGGGGAGGATGGATGCTTCATGAGGGGGCAGGATGGATGCTTCACGACAGGGCAGGTTGGATTCTTCATGAAAGGGCAGAATGGATGTTCATCACAGGGCAGGATGGATGCTTCATGAAAGGGCAGAATGGATGTTCATCACATTGCAGGATGGATGCTTCATGACAGGGCAGGATGGATGCTTCATGACTGGCCAGGATGGATGCTTCATGACAGGGCAGGTTGGATGCTTCATGACAGGGCAGGTTGGATGCGTCATGACAGGGCAGGATAGATGCTTCATAACAGAGCAAGATGGTTGCATAATGATGGGGCAGGATGGATTCTTCAAGACAGGGCAGGATGGAGTCGTCAAGACAAGGCAGGATGCATTAATCATGACAGGGCAGGATGGATGCTTCATGACAGGGCAGGTTGGATGCTTCATGACAGGGCAGGATAGATGCTTCATAACAGGGCAAGATGGTTGCATAATGATGGGGCAGCATGGATTCTTCAAGACAGGGCAGGATGGAGTCTTCAAGACAAGGCAGGATGGATTAATCATGACAGGGCAGGATGGATGCTTCATGACAGGGGAGGATGGATGCTTCATGATGGGGCAGGATGGATTCTTCATGACAGGGCAGGATGGATGCTTCATTACAGGGCAGGATGGATGCTTCTTGACTGGGCAGGATAGCTACTTCATGTCAGGGCAGGATGGATGATTCATGATGGGGCAGGATGGATGCTTCATGACAGAGCAGGATAGATTCTTCATGACAGGGCAGGATGGATGTTCATGACAGGGCAGGATGGATGCTTCATGACAGGGCAGGATTGATGCTTCATGACAGGGCAGGATAGTTGCTTCATGACAGGGCAGGTTGGATGCTTCATGACAGGGCAGGATTGATGCTTCATGACAGGGCAGGATAGTTGCTTCATGACAGGGCAGGTTGGATGCTTCTTGACTGGGCAGGATAGCTACTTCATGTCAGGGCAGGATGGATGTTTCATGACAGGGTGGGATGGATGCTTCATGATGGGGCAGGGTGGATGCTTCATGACAGAGCAGGATAGATTCTTCATGACAGGGCAGGATGGATGCTTCATGACAGGGCAGGATGGATGCTTCATGACAGGGCAGGATGGATGCTTCATGACAGGGCAGGATAGATGCTTCATGACAGGGCAGGTTGGATGCTTCATGACAGGGCAGGATAGATGCTTCATAACAGGGCAAGATGGTTGCATAATGATGGGGCAGGATGGATTCTTCAAGACAGGGCAGGATGGAGTCTTCAAGACAAGGCAGGATGGATTAATCATGACAGGGCAGGATGGATGCTTCATGACAGGGGAGGATGGATGCTTCATGATGGGGCAGGATGGATGCTTCATGACAGAGCAGGATAGATGCATCATGACAGGGCAGGATGGATGCTTCATGACAGTGCTGGATAGATGCATCATGATAGGACAGGATAGATACATCATGATAGGGCAGGATGGATGCTTCATGACAGGGCTGATTGGATGCTTCATGATGGGGCAGGATGGATGCTTCATGACAGAGCAGGATAGATGCTTCATGACAGGGCAGGATGGATGCTTCATTACAGGGCAGGATGGATGCTTCTCGACAGGGCAGGATGGATGCTTCATGACAGGGCAGGATGGATGCTTCATGATAGGGCAGGATGGATGCTTCATGCTAGGGCAGGATGGATGCTTCCTGAGAGGGCAGGATAGATGCTTCATGACAGGTCAGGATGAATGCATCATGACGGGGCAGGATGGATGCTTCATGACAGGGCAGGATAGATGCTTCATGACAGGTCAGGATGGATGCTTCATGACGGGGCAGGATGGATGCTTCCTGACAGGGGAGGATGGATGCATCATGAGGGGGCAGGATGGGTGCTTCACGACAGAGCAGGATAGATGCTTCATGACAGGTCAGGATGGATGCTTCATGACGGGGCAGGATGGATGCTTCATGACAGGGCAGTATAGATGCTTCATGACAGGTCAGGATGGATGCTTCATGACGGGGCAGGATGGATGCTTCCTGACAGGGGAGGATGGATGCTTCATGAGGGGGCAGGATGGATGCTTCACGTCAGGGCAGGTTGGATTCTTCATGAAAGGGCAGAATGGATGTTCATCACAGGGCAGGATGGATGCTTCATGAAAGGGCAGAATGGATGTTCATCACATTGCAGGATGGATGCTTCATGACAGGGCAGGATGGATGCTTCATGACTGGCCAGGATGGATGCTTCATGACAGGGCAGGATGGATGCTTCATGACAGGGCAGGTTGGATGCGTCATGACAGGGCAGGATAGATGCTTCATAACAGAGCAAGATGGTTGCATAATGATGGGGCAGGATGGATTCTTCAAGACAGGGCAGGATGGAGTCGTCAAGACAAGGCAGGATGCATTAATCATGACAGGGCAGGATGGATGCTTCATGACAGGGCAGGTTGGATGCTTCATGACAGGGCAGGATAGATGCTTCATAACAGGGCAAGATGGTTGCATAATGATGGGGCAGCATGGATTCTTCAAGACAGGGCAGGATGGAGTCTTCAAGACAAGGCAGGATGGATTAATCATGACAGGGCAGGATGGATGCTTCATGACAGGGGAGGATGGATGCTTCATGATGGGGCAGGATGGATTCTTCATGACAGGGCAGGATGGATGCTTCATTACAGGGCAGGATGGATGCTTCTTGACTGGGCAGGATAGCTACTTCATGTCAGGGCAGGATGGATGATTCATGATGGGGCAGGATGGATGCTTCATGACAGAGCAGGATAGATTCTTCATGACAGGGCAGGATGGATGTTCATGACAGGGCAGGATGGATGCTTCATGACAGGGCAGGATTGATGCTTCATGACAGGGCAGGATAGTTGCTTCATGACAGGGCAGGTTGGATGCTTCATGACAGGGCAGGATAGATGCTACATAACAGGGCAAGATGGTTGCATAATGATGGGGCAGGATGGATGCTTCATGATAGGTCAGGATGGATGCTTCATGACAGTGCAGGATGGATGCTTCATGATAGGGCAGGCTGGATGCTTCATAACAGGGCAGGATGGATGATTCATAATAGGGCAGGATGGATGCTTCACAAGAGGGGAGGATGGATGCTTCATGACAGGGCAGAATGGATGCTTCATGACAGGGCAGGATGGATGCTTCATGACAGGGCTGGATGGATGCTTCATGATAGGGCAGGAATGGATGCTTCATGACAGGGCAGGAAGGATGCTTCATGATAGGGCAGGCTGGATGCTTCACAAGAGTAGAGGATGGATGCTTCATGATAGGGCAGGAAGGATGCTTCATGATAGGGCAGGATGGATGCTTCATTACAGGGCAGGATGGATGCTTCATGACAGGGCAGGATGGATGCTTCATGATAGGGCAGGCTGGATGCTTCATGACAGGGCAGGATGGATGATTCATCACAGGGCAGGATGGATGCTTCATGACTGGGCAGGATAGATGCTTCATGACAGGGCAGGATAGATGCTTCATGACAGGGCAGAATGGATGTTCATCACAGGGCAGGATGGATGCTTCATGATAGGGCAGGATGGATGCTTCATGACTGGGCAGGATGGATGCTTCATGACAGGGCAGGATGGATGCTTCATGAAAGGGTAGGATAGATGCTTCATGACAGGGCAGGATGGATGCTTCATGACAGGGCAGGATGGATGCTTCATGACAGGGCAGGATGGATGCTTCTCGACAGGGCAGGATGGATGCTTCATGACAGGGCAGGATGGATGCTTCATGATAGGGCAGGATGGATGCTTCATGATAGGGCAGGATGGATGCTTCATGATAGGGCAGGATGGATGCTTCCTGACAGGGCAGGATAGATGCTTCATGACTGGTCAGGATGGAGGCTTCATAACGGGGCAGGATGGATGCTTCATGACAGGGCAGGATAGATGCTTCATGACAGGTCAGGATGGATGCTTCATGACGGGGCAGGATGGATGCTTCATGACAGGGCTGGATGGATGCTTCATGACAGGTCAGTATGGATGCTTCCTGACAGGGGAGGATGGATGCTTCACAAGAGGGGAGGATGGATGCTTCATGACAGGGCAGGATGGATGCTTCATGATAGGGCAGGAAGGATGCTTCATGATAGGGCAGGAAGGATGCTTCATGAAAGTGCAGGATGGATGCTACATGACAGGTCAGGATGGGTGCTTCATGACAGGTCAGGATAGATGCTTCATTACAGGTCAGGATGGATGCTTCATGACAGGGCAGGATGGATGCTTCGTGACAGGGCAGGATGGATGCTTAATGATAGGGAATGATAGATGCTTCATGACAGGGCAGCATGGATGCTTCATGACAGGGCAGGATGGATGTATCAAGACTTGGAAGGATGGATGCTTCATGAGAGGGCAGGATGGATGCTTCATGAAAGGGCAGGATGGATGCTTCATGACAGGTCAGGATGGATGCTTCCTGACAGGGAAGGATGGATGCTTCATGACAGGGCAGGATGGATGCTTCATGATAGGGCAGGAAGGATGCTTCATGACAGGTCAGGATGGATGCTTCCTGACAGGGATGGATGGATGCTTCATGACAGGGCAGGATGGATACTTCATGACAGGTCAGGCTGGATGCTTCATGAAAGGGCAGGATGGATGCTTCATGACAGGTCAGGATGGATGCTTCCTGACAGGGAAGGATGGATGCTTCATGACAGTGCAGGATGGATGCTTCATGATAGGGCAGGAAGGATGCTTCATGATAGGGCAGGGTGGATGCTTCATGACAGGGCAGGATGTATGCTTCATGAAAGGGCAGGATGGATGCTTCATGACAGGGCAGGATTGATGCTTCCTGACAGGGAAGGATGGATGCTTCATGACAGTGCAGGATGGATGCTTCATGATAGGGCAGGCTGGATGCTTCATAACAGGGCAGGATGGATGATTCATAATAGTGCAGGATGGATGCTTCACAAGAGGGGAGGATGGATGCTTCATGACAGTGCAGAATGGATGCTTCATGACAGGGCTGGATGGATGCTTCATGAAAGGGTAGGATAGATGCTTCATGACAGGGCAGGATGGATGCTTCATGACAGGGCAGGATGGATGCTTCATGACAGGGCAGGTTGGATGCTTCATGACAGGGCAGGATAGATGCTTCATAACAGGGCAAGATGGTTGCATAATGATGGGACAGGATGGATTCCTCAAGACAGGGCAGGATGGAGTCTTCAAGAGAAGGCAGGATGGATTAATCATGACAGGGCAGGATGGATGCTTCATTACAGGGCAGGTTGGATGCTTCATGACAGGGCAGGATAGATGCTTCATAACAGGGCAAGATGTTTGCATAATGATGGGGCAGGATGGATTCTTCAAGACAGGGCAGGATGGAGTCTTCAAGACAAGGCAGGATGGATTAATCATGACAGGGCAGGATGGATGCTTCATGACAGGGGAGGATGGATGCTTCATGATGAGGCAGGATGGATTCTTCATGACAGGGCAGGATGGATGCTTCATGACAGGCAGGATGGATGCTTCTTGACTGGGCAGGATAGCTACTTCATGTCAGGGCAGGATGGATGATTCATGACAGGGCGGGATGGATGCTTCATGATGGGGCAGGATGGATGCTTCATGACAGAGCAGGATAGATTCTTCATGACAGGGCAGGATGGATGCTTCATGACATGGCAGGATGGATGCTTCATGACAGTGCAGGATGGATGCTTCATGACAGGGCACGATAGATGCTTCATGACAGGGCAGGTTGGATGCTTCATGACAGGGCAGGATGGATGCTTCATGACAGGGCAGGTTGGATGCTTCATGACAGGGCAGGATAGATGCTGCATAACAGGGCAAGATGGTTGCATAATGATGGGGCAGGATGGATTCTTCAAGACAGGGCAGGATGGAGTCTTCAAGACAAGGCAGGATGGATTAATCATGACAGGGCAGGATGGATGCTTCATGACAGGGGAGGATGGATGCTTCATGATGGGGCAGGATGGATGCTTCATGACAGAGCAGGATAGATGCATCATGACAGGGCAGGATGGATGCTTCATGACAGAGCTGGATAGATGCATCATGATAGGACAGAATAGATACTTCATGATAGGGCAGGATGGATGCTTCATGACAGGGCTGGATGGATGCTTCATGATGGGGCAGGATGGAAGCTTCATGACAGAGCAGGATAGATGCTTCATGACAGGGCAGGATGGATGCTTCATGACAGGGCAGGATGGATGCTTCTCGACAGGGCAGGATGGATGCTTCATGACAGGGCAGGATGGATGCTTCATGATAGGGCAGGATGGATGCTTCATGATAGGGCAGGATGGATGCTTCCTGACAGGGCAGGATAGATGCTTCATGACAGGTCAGGATGGATGCTTCATGACGGGGCAGGATGGATGCTTCATGACAGGGCAGGATAGATGCTTCATGACAGGTCAGGATGGATGCTTCATGACGGGGCAGGATGGATGCTTCCTGACAGGGGAGGATGGATGCTTCATGACTGGGCAGGATGGATGCTTCATGACAGGGCAGGATGGATGCTTCATGAAAGGGTAGGATAGATGCTTCATGACAGGGCAGGATGGATGCTTCATGACAGGGCAGGATGGATGCTTCATGACAGGGCAGGATGGATGCTTCTCGACAGGGCAGGATGGATGCTTCATGACAGGGCAGGATGGATGCTTCATGATAGGGCAGGATGGATGCTTCATGATAGGGCAGGATGGATGCTTCATGATAGGGCAGGATGGATGCTTCCTGACAGGGCAGGATAGATGCTTCATGACTGGTCAGGATGGAGGCTTCATAACGGGGCAGGATGGATGCTTCATGACAGGGCAGGATAGATGCTTCATGACAGGTCAGGATGGATGCTTCATGACGGGGCAGGATGGATGCTTCATGACAGGGCTGGATGGATGCTTCATGACAGGTCAGTATGGATGCTTCCTGACAGGGGAGGATGGATGCTTCACAAGAGGGGAGGATGGATGCTTCATGACAGGGCAGGATGGATGCTTCATGATAGGGCAGGAAGGATGCTTCATGATAGGGCAGGAAGGATGCTTCATGAAAGTGCAGGATGGATGCTACATGACAGGTCAGGATGGGTGCTTCATGACAGGTCAGGATAGATGCTTCATTACAGGTCAGGATGGATGCTTCATGACAGGGCAGGATGGATGCTTCGTGACAGGGCAGGATGGATGCTTAATGATAGGGAATGATAGATGCTTCATGACAGGGCAGCATGGATGCTTCATGACAGGGCAGGATGGATGTATCAAGACTTGGAAGGATGGATGCTTCATGAGAGGGCAGGATGGATGCTTCATGAAAGGGCAGGATGGATGCTTCATGACAGGTCAGGATGGATGCTTCCTGACAGGGAAGGATGGATGCTTCATGACAGGGCAGGATGGATGCTTCATGATAGGGCAGGAAGGATGCTTCATGAAAGGTCAGGATGGATGCTTCCTGACAGGGATGGATGGATGCTTCATGAAAGGGCAGGATGGATACTTCATGACAGGTCAGGCTGGATGCTTCATGAAAGGGCAGGATGGATGCTTCATGACAGGTCAGGATGGATGCTTCCTGACAGGGAAGGATGGATGCTTCATGACAGTGCAGGATGGATGCTTCATGATAGGGCAGGAAGGATGCTTCATGATAGGGCAGGGTGGATGCTTCATGACAGGGCAGGATGTATGCTTCATGAAAGGGCAGGATGGATGCTTCATGACAGGGCAGGATTGATGCTTCCTGACAGGGAAGGATGGATGCTTCATGACAGTGCAGGATGGATGCTTCATGATAGGGCAGGCTGGATGCTTCATAACAGGGCAGGATGGATGATTCATAATAGTGCAGGATGGATGCTTCACAAGAGGGGAGGATGGATGCTTCATGACAGGGCTGGATGGATGCTTCATGAAAGGGTAGGATAGATGATTCATGACAGGGCAGGATGGATGCTTCATGACAGGGCAGGATGGATGCTTCATGACAGGGCAGGTTGGATGCTTCATGACAGGGCAGGATAGATGCTTCATAACAGGGCAAGATGGTTGCATAATGATGGGACAGGATGGATTCCTCAAGACAGGGCAGGATGGAGTCTTCAAGAGAAGGCAGGATGGATTAATCATGACAGGGCAGGATGGATGCTTCATTACAGGGCAGGTTGGATGCTTCATGACAGGGCAGGATAGATGCTTCATAACAGGGCAAGATGTTTGCATAATGATGGGGCAGGATGGATTCTTCAAGACAGGGCAGGATGGAGTCTTCAAGACAAGGCAGGATGGATTAATCATGACAGGGCAGGATGGATGCTTCATGACAGGGGAGGATGGATGCTTCATGATGAGGCAGGATGGATTCTTCATGACAGGGCAGGATGGATGCTTCATGACAGGCAGGATGGATGCTTCTTGACTGGGCAGGATAGCTACTTCATGTCAGGGCAGGATGGATGATTCATGACAGGGCGGGATGGATGCTTCATGATGGGGCAGGATGGATGCTTCATGACAGAGCAGGATAGATTCTTCATGACAGGGCAGGATGGATGCTTCATGACAGGGCAGGATGGATGCTTCATGACAGTGCAGGATGGATGCTTCATGACAGGGCACGATAGATGCTTCATGACAGGGCAGGTTGGATGCTTCATGACAGGGCAGGATGGATGCTTCATGACAGGGCAGGTTGGATGCTTCATGACAGGGCAGGATAGATGCTGCATAACAGGGCAAGATGGTTGCATAATGATGGGGCAGGATGGATTCTTCAAGACAGGGCAGGATGGAGTCTTCAAGACAAGGCAGGATGGATTAATCATGACAGGGCAGGATGGATGCTTCATGACAGGGGAGGATGGATGCTTCATGATGGGGCAGGATGGATGCTTCATGACAGAGCAGGATAGATGCATCATGACAGGGCAGGATGGATGCTTCATGACAGAGCTGGATAGATGCATCATGATAGGACAGAATAGATACTTCATGATAGGGCAGGATGGATGCTTCATGACAGGGCTGGATGGATGCTTCATGATGGGGCAGGATGGAAGCTTCATGACAGAGCAGGATAGATGCTTCATGACAGGGCAGGATGGATGCTTCATGACAGGGCAGGATGGATGCTTCTCGACAGGGCAGGATGGATGCTTCATGACAGGGCAGGATGGATGCTTCATGATAGGGCAGGATGGATGCTTCATGATAGGGCAGGATGGATGCTTCCTGACAGGGCAGGATAGATGCTTCATGACAGGTCAGGATGGATGCTTCATGACGGGGCAGGATGGATGCTTCATGACAGGGCAGGATAGATGCTTCATGACAGGTCAGGATGGATGCTTCATGACGGGGCAGGATGGATGCTTCCTGACAGGGGAGGATGGATGCTTCATGAGGGGGCAGGATGGATGCTTCACGACAGAGCAGGATAGATGCTTCATGACAGGTCAGGATGGATGTCTCATGACGGGGCAGGATGGATGCTTCATGACAGGGCAGGATAGATGCTTCATGACAGGTCAGAATGGATGCTTCATGACGAGGCAGGATGGATGCTTCCTGACAGGGGAGGATGGATGCTTCATGAGGGTGCAGGATGAATGCGTCACGACAGGGCAGGTTCGATTCTTCATGACAGGGCAATATGGATGCTACATGAAAGGGCAGAATGGATGTTTCATGACAGGGCAGGATGGATGCTTCATGACAGGGCAGAATGGATGTTCATCACAGGGCAGGATGGATGCTTCATGACAGGGCAGGATGGATGCTTCAGGACTGGGCAGGATGGATGCTTCATGACAGGGCAGGATGGATGCTTCATGACAGGGCCGGTTGGATTCTTCATGACAGGGCAGGATAGATGCTTCATAACAGGGCAAGATGGTTGCATAATGATGGGGCAGGATGGATTCTTCAAGACCGGGCAGGATGGAGTCGTCAAGACAAGGCAGGATGGATTAATCATGACAGGGCAGGATGGATGCTTCATGACAGGGCAGGTTGGATGCTTCATGACAGGGCAGGATAGATGCTTCATGTCAGGGCAGGATGGATGATTCATGACAGGGCTGGATGGATGCTTCATGATGGGGCAGGATGGATGCTTCATGACAGAGCAGGATAGATTCTTCATGACAGGGCAGGATGGATGCTTCATGACAGGGCAGGATGGATGCCTCATGACAGGGCAGGATAGATGCTTCATGACAGGGCAGGTTGGATGCTTCATGACAGGGCAGGATAGATGCTTCATAACAGGGCAAGATAGTTGCATAATGATGGGCTAGGATGGATTCTTCAAGACAGGGCAGGATGGAGTCTTCAAGACAAGGCAGGATGGATTAAGCATGACAGGGCAGGATGGATGCTTCATGACAGGGGAGGATGGGTGCTTCATGATGGGGCAGGATGGATGCTTCATGACAGAGCAGGATAGATGCATCATGACAGGGCAGGATGGATGCTTCATGACAGAGCTGGATAGATGCATCATGATAGGACAGGATAGATACTTCATGATAGGGCGGGATGGATGCTTCATGACAGGGCTGGATGGATGCTTCATGATGGGGCAGGATGGATGCTTCATGACAGAGCAGGATAGATGCTTCATGACAGCGCAGGATGGATGCTTCATGACAGGGCAGGATGGATGCTTCTCGACAGGGCAGGATGGATGCTTCATGACAGGGCAGGAAGGATGCTTCATGATAGGGCAGGATGGATGCTTCATGATAGGGCAGGATGGATGCTTCCTGACAGGGCAGGATAGATGCTTCATGACAGGTCAGGATGGATGCTTCATGACGGGGCAGGATGGATGCTTCATGACAGGGCAGGATAGATGCTTCATGACAGGTCAGGATGGATGCTTCATGACGGGGCAGGATGGATGCTTCCTGACAGGGGAGGATGGATGCTTAATGAGGGGGCAGGATGGATGCTTCACGACAGAGCAGGATTGATGCTTCATGACAGGTCAGGATGGATGCTTCATGACGGGGCAGGATGGATGCTTCATGACAGGGCAGGATAGATGCTTCATGACAGGTCAGGATGGATGCTTCATGACGGGGCAGGATGGATGCTTCCTGACAGGGGACGATGGATGCTTCATGAGGGGGCAGGATGGATGCTTCACGACAGGGCAGGTTGGATTCTTCATGACAGGGCAATATGGATGCTACATGGAAGGGCAGAATGGATGTTTCATGACAGGGCAGGATGGATGCTTCATGACAGGGCAGAATGGATGTTCATCACAGGGCAGGATGGATGCTTCATGACAGGGCAGGATGGATGCTTCATGACAGGGCAGGATGGATGCTTCATGACAGGGCAGGTTGGATTCTTCATGACAGGGCAGGATAGATGCATCATAACAGGGCAAGATGGTTGCATAATGATGGGGCAGGATGGATTCTTCAAGACAGGGCAGGATGGAGTCGTCAAGACAAGGCAGGATGGATTAATCATGACAGGGCAGGATGGATGCTTCATGACAGGGCAGGTTGGATGCTTCATGACAGGGCAGGATAGATGCTTCATAACAGGGCAGGATGGATGCTTCATGACAGGGCAGGATGGATGCTTCTCGACAGGGCAGGATGGATGCTTCATGATAGGGCAGGATGGATGCTTCATGATAGGGCAGGATGGATGCTTCATGATAGGGCAGGATGGATGCTTCCTGACAGGGCAGGATGGATGTTTCATGACGGGGCAGGATGGAAGCTTCATGACAGAGCAGGATAGATGCTTCATGACAGGGCAGGATGGATGCTTCATGACAGGGCAGGATGGATGCTTCTCGACAGGGCAGGATGGATGCTTCATGACAGGGCAGGATGGATGCTTCATGATAGGGCAGGATGGATGCTTCATGATAGGGCAGGATGGATGCTTCCTGACAGGGCAGGATAGATGCTTCATGACAGGTCAGGATGGATGCTTCATGACGGGGCAGGATGGATGCTTCATGACAGGGCAGGATAGATGCTTCATGACAGGTCAGGATGGATGCTTCATGACGGGGCAGGATGGATGCTTCCTGACAGGGGAGGATGGATGCTTCATGAGGGGGCAGGATGGATGCTTCACGACAGAGCAGGATAGATGCTTCATGACAGGTCAGGATGGATGTCTCATGACGGGGCAGGATGGATGCTTCATGACAGGGCAGGATAGATGCTTCATGACAGGTCAGAATGGATGCTTCATGACGAGGCAGGATGGATGCTTCCTGACAGGGGAGGATGGATGCTTCATGAGGGTGCAGGATGAATGCGTCACGACAGGGCAGGTTCGATTCTTCATGACAGGGCAATATGGATGCTACATGAAAGGGCAGAATGGATGTTTCATGACAGGGCAGGATGGATGCTTCATGACAGGGCAGAATGGATGTTCATCACAGGACAGGATGGATGCTTCATGACAGGGCAGGATGGATGCTTCAGGACTGGGCAGGATGGATGCTTCATGACAGGGCAGGATGGATGCTTCATGACAGGGCAGGTTGGATTCTTCATGACAGGGCAGGATAGATGCTTCATAACAGGGCAAGATGTTTGCATAATGATGGGGCAGGATGGATTCTTCAAGACAGGGCAGGATGGAGTCGTCAAGACAAGGCAGGTTGGATTCTTCATGACAGGGCAGGATAGATGCTTCATAACAGGGCAAGATGGTTGCATAATGATGGGGCAGGATGGATTAATCATGACAGGGCAGGATGGATGCTTCATGACAGGGCAGGTTGGATGCTTCATGACAGGGCAGGATAGATGCTTCATGTCAGGGCAGGATGGATGATTCATGACAGGGCGGGATGGATGCTTCATGATGGGGCAGGATGGATGCTTCATGACAGAGCAGGATAGATTCTTCATGACAGGGCAGGATGGATGCTTCATGACAGGGCAGGATGGATGCTTCATGACAGGGCAGGATAGATGCTTCATGACAGGGCAGGTTGGATGCTTCATGACAGGGGAGAATAGATGCTTCATAACAGGGCAAGATAGTTGCATAATGATGGGCTAGGATGGATTCTTCAAGACAGGGCAGGATGGAGTCTTCAAGACAAGGCAGGATGGATTAATCATGACAGGGCAGGATGGATGCTTCATGACAGGGGAGGATGGGTGCTTCATGATGGGGCAGGATGGATGTTTCATGACAGAGCAGGATAGATGCATCATGACAGGGCAGGATGGATGCTTCATGACAGAGCTGGATAGATGCATCATGATAGGACAGGATAGATACTTCATGATAGGGCGGGATGGATGCTTCATGACAGGGCTGGATGGATGCTTCATGATGGGGCAGGATGGATGCTTCATGACAGAGCAGGATAGATGCTTCATGACAGCGCAGGATGGATGCTTCATGACAGGGCAGGATGGATGCTTCTCGACAGGGCAGGATGGATGCTTCATGACAGGGCAGGATGGATGCTTCACGACAGGGCAGGTTCGATTCTTCATGACAGGGCAATATGGATGCTACATGAAAGGGCAGAATGGATGTTTCATGACAGGGCAGGATGGATGCTTCATGACAGGGCAGAATGGATGTTCATCACAGGGCAGGATGGATGCTTCATGACAGGGCAGGATGGATGCTTCAGGACTGGGCAGGATGGATGCTTCATGACAGGGCAGGATGGATGCTTCATGACAGGGCAGGTTGGATTCTTCATGACAGGGCAGGATAGATGCTTCATAACAGGGCAAGATGGTTGCATAATGATGGGGCAGGATGGATTCTTCAAGACAGGGCAGGATGGAGTCGTCAAGACAAGGCAGGTTGGATTCTTCATGACAGGGCAGGATAGATGCTTCATAACAGGGCAAGATGGTTGCATAATGATGGGGCAGGATGGATTAATCATGACAGGGCAGGATGGATGCTTCATGACAGGGCAGGTTGGATGCTTCATGACAGGGCAGGATAGATGCTTCATGTCAGGGCAGGATGGATGATTCATGACAGGGCGGGATGGATGCTTCATGATGGGGCAGGATGGATGCTTCATGACAGAGCAGGATAGATTCTTCATGACAGGGCAGGATGGATGCTTCATGACAGGGCAGGATGGATGCTTCATGACAGGGCAGGATAGATGCTTCATGACAGGGCAGGTTGGATGCTTCATGACAGGGGAGAATAGATGCTTCATAACAGGGCAAGATAGTTGCATAATGATGGGCTAGGATGGATTCTTCAAGACAGGGCAGGATGGAGTCTTCAAGACAAGGCAGGATGGATTAATCATGACAGGGCAGGATGGATGCTTCATGACAGGGGAGGATGGGTGCTTCATGATGGGGCAGGATGGATGTTTCATGACAGAGCAGGATAGATGCATCATGACAGGGCAGGATGGATGCTTCATGACAGAGCTGGATAGATGCATCATGATAGGACAGGATAGATACTTCATGATAGGGCGGGATGGATGCTTCATGACAGGGCTGGATGGATGCTTCATGATGGGGCAGGATGGATGCTTCATGACAGAGCAGGATAGATGCTTCATGACAGCGCAGGATGGATGCTTCATGACAGGGCAGGATGGATGCTTCTCGACAGGGCAGGATGGATGCTTCATGACAGGGCAGGATGGATGCTTCATGATAGGGCAGGATGGATGCTTCATGATAGGGCAGGATGGATGCTTCCTGACAGGGCAGGATAGATGCTTCATGACAGGTCAGGATGGATGCTTCATGACGGGGCAGGATGGATGCTTCATGACAGGGCAGGATAGATGCTTCATGACAGGTCAGGATGGATGCTTCATGACGGGGCAGGGTGGATGCTTCCTGACAGGGGAGGATGGATGCTTAATGAGGGGGCAGGATGGATGCTTCACGACAGAGCAGGATTGATGCTTCATGACAGGTCAGGATGGATGCTTCATGACGGGGCAGGATGGATGCTTCATGACAGGGCAGGATAGATGCTTCATGACAGGGCAGGATGGATGCTTCCTGACAGGGGAGGATGGATGCTTCATGAGGGGGCAGGATGGATGCTTCATGACAGGTCAGGATGGATGCTTCATGACGGGGCAGGATGGATGCTTCCTGACAGGGGAGGATGGATGCTTCATGAGGGGGCAGGATGGATGCTTCCTGACAGGTCAGGATGGATGCTTCATGACGGGGCAGGATGGATGCTTCCTGACAGGGGAGGATGGATGCTTCATGAGGGGGCAGGATGGATGCTTCACGACAGGGCAGGTTGGATTCTTCATGACAGGGCAATATGGATGCTACATGGAAGGGCAGAATGGATGTTCATCACAGGGCAGGATGGATGCTTCATGTCAGGGCAGGATGGATGCTTCATGACAGGGCAGGATGGATGCTTCATGACAGGGTAGGTTGGATTCTTCATGACAGTGCAGGATAGATGCATCATAACAGGGCAAGATGGTTGCATAATGATGGGGCAGGATGGATTCTTCAAGACAGGGCAGGATGGAGTCGTCAAGACAAGGCAGGATGGATTAATCATGACAGGGCAGGATGGATGCTTCATGACAGGGCAGGTTGGATGCTTCATGACAGGGCAGGATAGATGCTTCATAACAGGGCAGGATGGATGCTTCATGACAGGGCAGGATGGATGCTTCTCGACAGGGCAGGATGGATGCTTCATGATAGGGCAGGATGGATGCTTCATGATAGGGCAGGATGGATGCTTCATGATAGGGCAGGATGGATGCTTCCTGACAGGGCAGGATGGATGTTTCATGACGGGGCAGGATAGATGCTTCATGACAGGGCTGGATGGATGCTTCATGATGGGCAGGATGGATGCTTCTCGACAGGGCAGGATGCATGCTTCATGACAGGGCAGGATGGATGCTTCAAGATAGGGCAGGATGGATGCTTCCTGACAGGGCAGGA